>NW_026000130.1:8414930-8419801 GCF_001458135.2 Marmota marmota marmota | reverse complement strand
TTTTTTTTTTTTTTTTTAATGTTTTTTTTTTTTTTTTAGTTGTATTTGGACACAATATCTTTATTTCACTTATTTATTTTTATGTGGTGCTGAGTGAGGATCGAACCCAGAGTCTCACACGTGTGAGGCGTGCGCTCTACCGCTGAGCCACAACCCCAACCTCACAGTCTGTCTTAAATGCTATTTTATTACATTTTCTTTTTCCACCTGTCATTATTTCAGAACTTCCTGGTTCTCCATAAATCATGGTGCACCTTGTGCTCCCTCCTCCAGGAAGTGCTCCCTGACCAGCTTCTTTAGACCTGATCAGACCACCTTGTTCTGGCTCCTAGCACCTGGGTGCTAGGATTGTTCTGATTATGTCCATCTCTTCTAATCCATCCCTGTAAAGTGGTCAGGTAAAACTTGTCCCCTCAGCACACTGGAACCATAGCTACTTTTTTTTTTTTTTTTTTAAAGTAATAGGGATTGAACTCAGGGACACTCAACCACTGAGCCACATCCCCAGCACTATTTTGTATGTCATGTAGAGACAGGGTCTCACTGAGTTGCTTAGTGCCTCCCCATTGCTGAGGCTGGCTTTGAACTCTCAGGAATCTTGTGACCACCCTGCTCAGCCATAGTTACCATTGGAATGCATTAATGTATAACTTACATTCCAAGGAAGTGAGGTCACATCCATCACTGAACACATCAGGATCCACCAATTCTGTTGTGAGGCAAGCATGGCCCTCCAGTTCCTCCCAACCCATTTTACAGATGGGAAGGTGGCTGCAGGGGAGGGTTGCTGAATCTTGCCTGGTGGCAGAACCAGGGCCTACATGGGTCACATTCAGGGCAGGTGATGTGGGGCCCATGTAACTAGGCTCAGGCCAATCTTTTGTGGCTGTGTGTTTTCCATGGTGTGATTTTCAGTGCCATAGGAGGGGTCCCATTACTGGGCTGCTTGGGCCTGGTGCCCTTGGCCTTCCAACTAGCCAATCTTGTTGCCCTACCCCCATACCACCCTAACCCTAGCCAGAAAGACAGCGTACCACATAAATAACCATGGCTATGACTTCACATGCATTTATTCTTTTTTAAAAAAATATTTATTTGTATTTTATTTTTTATTTTTTTAGAGAGAAGAGAGAGAATTTTTTTAATATTTATTTTTTTAGTTTTAGGTGGATACAACATCTTTATTTTATTTTTATGTGATGCTGAGGATCAAACCCAGCGCTCTGTGCATGCCAGGCAAGCGCGCTACCACTTGAACTACATCCCCAGCCCCTTTAAATTTTTTTAAGATAGATTTTTTTAAATATTTTTACTTTTTTAGTTTTCCGTGGACACAACATCTTTATTTGTATGTGGTGCTGAGGATCGAACCCAGCGCCCTGTGCATGCCAGGTAAGCGCGTTACCACTTGAGCCACATCCCCAGCCCCTTATTTTTTAGTTGTAGTTGGACACAATATCTTTATTTATTTTTATGTGGTGCTGAGTATCGAACCCAGGGTCTCGCATGTGCAAGACAAGCGCTCTACCTCTGCGCCACAGCCACAGCCCACACATGCATTTATTCTTTTAACCTTCACAATAACCCAAGAGGAAGGCTCTCTTTGTATCATCTCCATTTTAAAGATGGGGAAACTAAGGTTCCTTTTTGTTGTTGTTGTTATTGTCGTTTTGGCAATGCTGGGGATTGAACTTAGGTTCTTATACATGCTAAGCAAGTGCTCTACTACTGAGCCACATCCCAGCCCTAAAACTTGGGGACTCCCCAAGGCCACAAAGCTGGAACATGGCAGAGCCAAGACTTGAACCCTGTCAGGCTTGTTCTGCTGTGCTGGACTAAAATGTGGAGGTGTGGGAGTAGTAGGGTAGAGGCCTGCCAAGGCTGCATGGTCTCCAGTGCAGAATTCAGGTTCCTCTCTGTGATACTGGCAGTCAGTGAACCCCTCTGCCCCAGCTTCCCTAGGACACATGGTATAATTGTAGTGTCCTCCCTCTGGGACTGCTGTCAGGACATCCTCACAGGTGCAGAGCCAGGCAGGGAACATAGGGGGTACTCAGGAAGTGAGGTGCAGGCTGCTGAGTTTGGGGTGCCAGTGATTAAACTGTGGGGCCAAGACAGTGGGGGCCTGAGGAGGCTGATAACCTCAAGAGACATTCTGACATGGTACAAGTACAGTCCCTGATATAGGGCAATTTTATCATGACACTCTTGGCCCTGGGGTCTGGGCTCAAGGTTCTTGCTGTCCCAAAGGGCAGAAGATGCAAGATCTTCATAGAACAAAAGCAGTCTAGGAAAAGTGCCTCATAAAGGGTCCTCCAGTTTGGGGTTGGTGCATGTGGACTAGAGAGCCCAGGAGGACCCAGGAAGGCTCTAAGCCTTGGGCAGCCTGTTGTCCTGATCTTGCCCCAAGATTCATTTTAGAAAGGCAACAGCATTCTAGCAGCCTTTACAGTACCAAATGTGGTGAGGTGACCTGGGGTAGTTGAGAGACTCCAGATCCAGCAGACACCCCCAAAATAGGGTGGGGGTTGAGATTGGAGAAGCAGTAACAGGAATCAGCATATAGTTTGGGAAAGATGAATCCCTAGGCACCTCCAGTCCTGGAGCACCCCACCATGCAGCAAGCTTGTCCTGGACTTCTTTACCTTTACTTCCTTCTGTCAGTTTCCCGTTCCCTACTTCTATCACCCTAGGGTTTCCAAGAAGAGGTATGCAGGTCCTTTTTTATTTTTATTTCATTTTTGTGGTACTGAGGATCAAATTAATGGGAATTTATCCTTAGAACTTTTTTGAGACAGTGTCTTGCTAAGTTTTGAGGGTCTCACTAAGCTGCTAAGGCTGGCCTTGAACTTGCCATCCTCCTGCCTCAGTCTTTACAGTTTCTGGGATTACAGGCATTCTCCATCCCATAGGGCTTTTGTGGCTGTGTGTTTTCCATGGTTTGATTTTCAGTGCTGGCTGAAGGTCCTTTTTTAGCTAAGAAAATAAGGAACTTCAATAGCTAATGTTGGGGTTGACACTATTGCCCCCTGGAGGCCAGTCTGATGTCTACAAGGTCCCTCGCTGAACTTTGTTCTGGTGGGAAACAAGATTCTGGCCTTTTTCCTAAAGGCTGAGGTGGATTTCCTGTTGGGGAGACATCATTTTAAATAACTAATCCCAGTAAACATTGAGAGGCTGGTACAGCATGACCATCATCTGATCTATGTTGAATGATGTCCCCAGCAGCATGGTTATTTTTTCATCGGAAGTGTAGATTGGAAGATTCCCTAGGTTGGGGAGACTGGACAAAGCCTCATCTCCCACCCCAATCCTTGACTCCTTGCCTCATCCTGGCAATTGCAGCCCAGCCTCTTCCCAGCCCAGGTCTACATAGATCTGACCACTGTATCCCTAGCACTCACCAGATTATCTGGAGCTTTCCAACTAGGTGTTCCAGGCCAGTTTCAGTTCCGCCAGCCTCTTCAGGCCAGCTTTAACCCTCCTTGAGTTGCTGAATTTGTTGCCTATTTTGTTCTTTTTCCAAGCTCTGGGATAGTCAGTGCTACTTCCAATCCTCATGGAGGGAGGTGGCAGGAACTGAGGACAGACAGGCCTGTAGGAGTTCATCAGAGGAGAGGAGAAGGCAATTTTGGAGAGGGAACAGTGTGGGCAGTCAAGGAGGAAGGAAGGCAAATTCTGGGGAACTCAGAATGTGCCAGTCCAGTCCAGTTTGTGCTTTAGGTTCTGGGTAGGGGCCTGAGATGAAGGAGGATTGGGATGGAGGGGTCAAGGAGGAGCAATGTAGCAGGGTAAGGTATTTTGTTCTTGTTTTGTTTAACCANCCTGTCCCTTGCTCCTCTTGGTACCTGCCTTAGAGGCAGTTTCTGGGCAGAATATCCACTCTGTTTCCTGGACTTTGCAGCTACACAGCTTCCCCCTAGCTGACTGGGGACTGCCCTCTTTGGATCTCTGTCCTAGCCAAACCCACTTCCCAGCCCTCTGATGCCTACGCCCATTTTAATGTCCATCCCCCCGCTTTTCTTTTCTTCTTTTTTTTGTACCAGGGATTAAACCCAAGGATGTTTAACCAGAGTCACATCCCCAGCTGTCACAAGCCACCCATAGGCTGTGTGTATGAACTATGCATATTGGAGCTATAAGGGAACAGGTCTGGCATTGCACGCTGATTGGTCTGTGTGATATAAGTGTGCCTCTCCCCTCACTCTGTGATCCCACATAGTACCTGAAATGGGTGTGACTTGCCAAGATGTCAATCAATCTGCTGACATCACAAAGCAAGACTCCACCTTTGAAATCTTATCCCCTGCTTTATTTGGTGAAGAACATTCCATTGAATCTCTTTTGTGGGTGCCCCCCCATAAAAATAAAGAGATTCAGGGTGCACGCTCTTTCCAATGCCTTTCAGCATAGAAGTTGACCCTTAAGGTTGCAGAGCCATCTTATCCTCAACATGAAAAGTACTTCTGTATTGTGTGATTTCTCAACATTTTCTTAGCTTAATGTTGCAGCCAGCTCTTTTGAACCCAGCTCATCTTGTCAGTGCGGGCAGCTGGCGAGACCCAGTCCTTTTCATATTTTTGAGAAAGGGTGTCACCAGGTTGCTTACAGCCTTGCTGAATTCCTGAGGCTTTGAACCTGCGATCCTTCTGCCTCAGCCTCCAGAGATGCTGGTGTGCCACCATGCCCGTTTGTAGAGCCTGGCACTCCTATGCCTCTCTTCGGGTTACAAGGACACAGGTTACTTAGGGCTGAAAGTCTAAGACCTGAAATGGCAAATGCAATGGTCCCAGGAACTGCGCGGGAGAAGGGTAACTCTGTTGCTGGGCCTCACCTCAATCTCCATCACTTCCTACTCTCCACCCCACCCC
>NW_026000130.1:8394812-8413296 GCF_001458135.2 Marmota marmota marmota | reverse complement strand
GGTGGGGTGGGGCACCCCACCCACCCAGCAGCCACTACTGGGACCCTCAACCAGGAGAGAGGCAGATGTGCCAGTTCTGCCAGGTTCCAGAGGCAGCCGAACCCTGCAAAACCCCATCTCCGAGGTCCTTCAGTTCTGTGGACGCCAGGAGTCAAGCGCATTGGAGTACACAAGACCAGTCAAATCCATTCTGGAGTCTGAGGCAGACCCAGAAAGAACTGGGCCTCCAGAGCTTGATTGCTCTCCATCCTACGTAGGGTTGCCCTTTCCCCACCCCAGTCCAGGCCAGGGTCCTTCTGTTTCACCCCATCCAAATGCAATGTCAGCCTTCCTGGTACCAAGTTCTTGAGGTCCCCACATCTTGACTACCACCAGCAGGGACAGACAAGTCAATCTGGGGCCAAGGGGCTGAGTTTAAGAGGTCTGGAGGACAAGGAGCCCGGCACAAGAACCAACCAGTGAGTTCGGGGGTCCAAGTCCAGGTGATGCAGCAGTGCCAGGATAGGTGTATCAGTGGAGGTACTGAGCACGCCTTCAAGGACCCTGCATGTGGCAGCCCACATTCAGCACAGTCCTCCTCATACCATCCCAGTTTAGCTGGCACACTGCACTGCAGATGGATGGTGCTCAGGTCCATGCAGACCTTGGGGTCTCCTCCTCTCGCTCCCAATAAAGGCAAGTGGGAATAAGGAGAATTGCCTGGACAAGTACCTTGACCCCGCACAGGGCCAGGATCCAGCAACAGTGGCCGCACTCCCAGTTCTCTGGTTGGGCTAGTTCAGAGACCTGCAGATCTCAGCCGTGCCCTAAAACATCATCTGGCAGAATATGACTACAGCCCCTTGGAGATAGTTTCCAGGAGCCTGAAGCAGCATAGAATGAAGCGATTCACTGGCACAGTTGTTCTCAAACCTCACTGCCATTTTTAAAAACCTCCAGTGCCCAGATTC
This sequence comes from Marmota marmota marmota, assembly GCF_001458135.2. Lineage (NCBI taxonomy): Eukaryota > Metazoa > Chordata > Mammalia > Rodentia > Sciuridae > Marmota > Marmota marmota. Next base: position 8,412,346 of record NW_026000130.1, on the reverse strand, counting down.
ATGAAATCAACACAGTGCTTGCTGGAGGGCCAGTGGTGTTAAGGGCAGAGGGGTGAGGTCCTGACAATCTGGATCAAAAAAAGAGAAAGGCACATTAAGACAGCAAGGCAGTTCCTGGCCTGGATTCCCTGTACTTATGTGCAAGCAAGAATTTCTCTGGAACTGGACTGGGCTCACTGCAAACAGTGTGCATGTGTGCAGGCACAATAGTAGGGATTGAGCCCAAAGGTGCTTCATCACTGAGCTACATCCCCAGCCCTTTTTCTTTTTGACAAGGTGCTGCTGGATCTCAAGAGCACAACAGAGCTTAAGGTAGTGCAGCTCTTGTGAACCTCCACTGATACACCTGCCCTCAAGGGAGAACCAGTTTGTATGGTTTTTGTGAGAGAAGCCTAGAGGTGTCAAGGTTTCTAACTCTGGTCACTGGCCTCTGAAGTTAATGCTACCTCGCAGCAGGGAGACAGGTGGAGGGAAAGCCATACATTAGATCCACTTCCAGGGATTGGCATACAGGAAACCCAAAATTGTTGGCCAAGACATACCTCTCCAAACAAACTTCTTCATAGGTGTCTCTGGAGTGTTATTTCTTCCAGAAAAACTTCACAGTTTTGATTTTTAGTCATGATTTGCTGGTTGGAGTGGCACACACCTGTAATCCCAGCAACTGGGTAGGCTGAGGCAGGAGGCTCACAAATTCCAGGTCAACCTCAGCAACTAAGCCAGACCCTGTTTCAAATTTTTAAAAAAGGCTGGGATAGCTCAATGGTAAAGTGCCCCTGGGTTCAATTCCCAGTACCAAACAAAACAAAAAAACTGGTTCACAAGGCTGAGGTAAGAAGATAACCAGTTCAAACCCAGTCAGAGCAACTTAGCCAGGTGAGCAACTTAGCAAGACCCTATCTCAAAATTTAATTTTTTTTTTTTAAAGGGAGGTGGGGCTGGATTTGTGGCTCAATGGTTAAGCACCCCTGGTACTATTAAAAACAAAAAACTAAAAACTGGGTGTGTAATTCAGTGGTTTCAATCCCTATATTTTAGCAGCATACAGACTGGCACCGAGATTTTACCATAAGAAAATGTGGATTTTTCAGCATGCACAATAATAGCACACACCTATAATCCCAGCAATTTGGGAGGCTGAGGTTAGAAGGATTGCTAATTTTGAGGCCTGCTGTGGCACTTAAGGAGCCCCTGCCTCAAAGTAAAAAAGAAAAAGGGCTGGGGATGTGGCTCAGTGGTGGAACAATCCTGGACTTAATCCCTAGTATTGTGTGCATGCACACATACACACACATAAAATATGGACTTCTCAATACTAATAGTCACCAGAATAAAGGGAAGTCAAAGATAACAGGGATGTGGGGGACAGAACCCTGGCTGAAGGATATGTAAGCCTTTAAGGGAGGTCAGAGGGCTCACCAACACCTCAAGTGTCCCTTGAAGTTCCCTCAAAGTTCATCAGGAGGATCATATTTAACAGAAACAGAAAAGGATTTGGATTTAAGAAAGCCAGACAGGATAGGTCAGGTTGCACATGCCTGTAATCCCAATGGCTTGGGAGGCTGAGGCAGGAGGATCATGAGTTGTAAGCCTGCCTTAGTATCTTAACAAGACCCTAAGCAACTAAGCAAGACCCTGTCTCTAATTCTAATAAAATATAAAAAAGGGCTGGGAGGGGCTGGGGTTGTGGCTCAGTGGGAGAGTACTTGCCTAATGTGTGAGGCACAGGGTTCAATCCTTAACACCACATAAATAAATAAGTAAAATAAAGGTATTGTGTCTATCTACAACTAGGGCTGGGAATGTGGCTTAGTGTTTTAAGCACCCCTGGGTTCAGTCCCCAGTCCCCCCCCCCCCAAAAAAAAGCTGAACAAATATCCTTCCCCGCCTAGGATAGGGCTACTTGCTTTCCAGGACTTCTGCTTGAAACCATTTAATTCTGGTTAGCTTATGCTCAACAAATACTTAACAGAAGCCTTCAGATATGGGTCCCCAGAAGGAAAAACACCCAATTTCTCCATGGTGGTACAACACACAGGAACCACTGCCTCAAGAATGAGCACCAGGCTCTCCTATAGCACCCACTATACCCATACAATGGGAAAAGATTCTTTTTCTCTTTTGGAGAGAGGAACCAAATATCAGAGTTTGGGAAAGGGGGTGCTTTTGTGTGGCAGTGGCAGCAGCACAGGGGGAGGAGGGCTCTGAGGAACACAAGGGATTTCACCATTGCTTAACGGCTGGGGAACTTGGTAGGAGCTGACTGAGTAGACACTGAAACACCAAAGCTGCCACCACCACCGGCTGATGCAAATTTTATTGAGACAATGTACAAACAGGCCATGGAAACAAGGGTTTTGATGCTGGGACCAGAAACGTAAAATGGAATACAAAAATAAAAAGGCACTAATCTGTTAAGAAAAGACACTCAATGTATTCTAAGAATATAAGTCATTTAATACTGTTAATTTTATAGCACAAAATAAAACAAGCTATGATCCCCAAAAATAATTTTAAAAGCTTACAGAGAAAATATTATTGCCTGAAGTTTATGATCTTTAAGTTACAGGTCAAAAGAGTTTTACGTTGTTGTTTTAAAACACACAGTGAAGACCGTCAGGAAGCAAGGCCACTGTTCCTCCTGCAGGGACAACGATCCTGTCTCAGAGAACTGTCCTTCTACTCCTTTAGAACATACAACCAGCTCAGTGTTCACACTGACAGCAGTTACCAGGGACATGGCTCTCCGGTCCCAATGGGTGGAGTTTGAGGCAGAGCTCAGTGATGTCCACAGAAAGCATTAGTCTTAGGTACTGTGTTAAAACAATCAAGAATTCACTCATTTTAAGAGGTTAATGAACATAATATTAAAGGATTAAATTATAAACACCTGGCACAAAAACACATCATCCCTTTTCTAAAAATAAAATGTTCATATTCCTCTGAGCAAATGTTACAAGAGCAGTGGCCGTCTTGTTTCAGGCCTGTCTTGTCTGTAAACAGCTGTAAAGGAAGGCCAGCACAGTGCCAGGGGTGCAAAGATCCAAGGAGGGTGCAGCAGTCCTTTCCTCCTTTCCATGAGCACAGAAGGTGTTGAGTCTGGGCGGCCAAAGTCACCAACAGCAGCTGATCAATGCACCCTCTTTGTTAACCATGTTGTCAGGTGATTACCAAACAGCGCACAAATAATAAGGATGACTCCTGTAGTGGAGGTCCTTTCCAGGACAAGTAAGTTTTTAATCAGACTATCAATACCTTCTAGTACATAATTTGTTTCCTTCCCAGGTGAAAAATCATAGTGAGTTAATTTAAATTATTTTCCATTAACATCTTCTACAACACAGGAAAGCAGAGCAGGTAACAATAATGAACAGTTAAAAAAGGAAGCCCACCCCTGCATCAAATTTGCAGTGCTCTATGAAGCATGAACATTTTCCTAGACTAGTGAGAACCAAGGCACTGAAGCCAGGGCAAAGGTGCTGCTTTCCACTATTTGGTGTGAAAAATAGAATTTCTCCACCTAATTAAAAAAACAAAACAAAACTGATAAGGTTCTCAAGTCAAAAAGTTACTACTTTTGGCACACATCTTGAGAGCTCAGAACTCAAAAGACTTATTCTGGATTGAGCTCTCAATCTCCTAGGTAACCCTGGAGACATTTATATTGGCTAAAGTAATTCTTTATGGAAACAAACTCCATGTTTGTGGAGTGTTTTGATTCTGAAGCACATCCTACAGGGTGGATCTTGCTATTGGTCAGTAGACCTGGCTGAAAGGAAACCCTGCTTTCTAAAATGGCCATTTACTACTTGTACTCGGAGCCGACTGTTACAATCAAAAGGTGCCAAGCCCTTCAGCTATATCTGTTTTTAAAAGTTCTTAGGGTTTGTGCCCTCTTTGATCAAGGCTAGACACTCCACTCAGATGCAGGAGCCAAGAAGGCAGGGTGGAACCAGGTCATGGGCTGAAAGGCAAGCAGTATTTCTAGGCAGTGTAGGGATTTTGTCATACTCCCACCACCTGTGGGTGTAAGGCTGAGCCTGAACTTAGAACAAGCCCACTAAACGGACTTGGCCAGAAAAGGCAACTGTAAGAGGTGGCCACATTTCTCATTGGGTAGGAAGCTGATCTCTTAAGCATTTTCTAGGAAAACCAGACAGACAGCCACAGTGGTATTTTTTCCAACTGATTGTTATTTTGTCACAGGAAGACTCTTAAGATTCTTTAATATGGCAGTTATCAGCCTGATTTAAAGACAAAGTAATAAAGAAATGGAAAACTGGTTGTTTTGCTGATTCTGTCACCAGAATACATTACTCTGAACCTCAAAACCTAAGCGCTTCCAGAGATAGGGCTACAGTTGCAGCAGATGCCCCATAAATGCTAGAATTACTCTTTAGGTTGCTGCTACATTTCTGCAGTATTCACTTTGAGCTGAGCTTGTCTTCATTAGGGTCCAGAGGGAGAGCAGAATGAACTACGTAAAGGTTCCAGAATTCTTATCTGTCATGCTCAGCAGACATCAGTCCCACACTTGTACCAGAGCTGGCTTGTATAAAAAACAGGTCTCTTTTAGCTAATAGGAAAATACTTTAATAACAATAAAGTAACAAATGGTTAATGGTAAACTGGTTAAGAGTTCTTCCTAGTCACTATAACACTAGACCTCAAGTGAATGAACCAATTTCCAGTTAGCATTTCCTTTATTTGGAAGCATCAGCACCATCTTTCTCCAGCAGCCCAGGAAGATTGAGCTGGGGCATCAAGGACTGGGTAGGCTTCAGTGAATGAAATTCAATGATTCTATTAACCTCACTTTTAAAAGAAATTTAAGTCATATAACTTAAAGGGGTACATTTACTGAAAATTGGGACAGAAAATTAACCAAATGTTCAACCCCACGCCCACCCCCACCCATCACTGGCAAACAAGGTAAGCAAAGGCTTTCCCCCAAATTACCTCTGACTCTAATGTTTTTGGGGACAAACTAATCCAAGAGGCCTGTGTACATAGCTCGGCCCACCACTGACTGCTGATTTATTGTGTTATTTTCTACATGGTAAAACAAGGTACTACTGACAACCAAGACAATAAAGGCCTTTACACTTCAGAGCTGTTCTTTTCATATTCCTTTAGTTACAGCAGCTTCAATTTAGAAGCTCAGAGGCAGTGCCATTCCCTGGACTATCACAAAAATCCAACCTGCTACTTAAAAATCTGTTCAGAACACACAAGTCCAATTAGTCTTCCAAAACCAAACCAAACCAAAAGAAAATGAAAAAAAAGCCAGATTTGGGGGCCGGGGGCCGGGGGGCAGGGTGCCTAGGACAGAATTCTCTCTTCCTTAATGTTCACTTCCTATGTTGTTCAAGAAAAACAAGTTGGTGGTGGAGCCACCACTTTGTGGAACAGTGACATGCAGGATCTCTCACTACGGCCTCAAGCTTTCTCTGATGAACACGACAGAATCAGTCCCAAGTACAAACAGGGCAGCGATGAGAAGGAAGACCCTTTCCTTGTCAGCTTCTCTCCACATGTGTGCTTCCACCAGCATTTCCAGTTTATGATCCAAAAAACTCTAAAATCGGCTACTCTGACAATACGACTATAATACAGATGCCAGGAGACAGCCGCTGTGTGCATTCCAAATGTGTATGAGAGATCGCCAGTCTGCAGAAAGCTGGACATTGGCAATGCAGTGTAACCTGCCTATGAGAGAGAATGCTTTCCCACTTCAAAGGAGACTATGACAGGCAGAACAACGAAGCAGCAGAAAACAGGGCAACAGCAATCACTCATTTTCATCTGGGTTTTGAGGGTCAATGATTTTGACGTGTGTAAAAGGAAAAAGCCCTTTGCGCCCATTCACCTCACCTTCCCACTGGCCATTTATATTCATTCTGGTGACTTTCACAATGTCACCAACCTACAGGGATGAAGAAAGAAGACAAAGTTAGTGTTGCTCTGAAAATATGAAAAATCACAAGCATTATCCAAAGAAATTAATTTTTTCCCAACAAGAGTATGTCTGCTCTACTCAAATTCATATCAGACGGAAGTATTGTCACCAAGACTCTGAGCAGCAATGATGCCTCCCTGATCTGTCCAATTCTTACTCCCTTTATGGAGCAGTCACTGGGTGAAGCCCAGTTCTGAGCATCTTAAAATGCAGGGTGATGGAAATTCTACCTACTGCCAGAGGATAGGTACCAGATAAGGTCTGCTCATCAAGAGAAAGCAGGAATTTGATTTGGGAAGTGGTTTTCAAACTGTTCTGGAGATCCACAGACTTCTGGGAAGGTGCTTTAAGGGTCCAAGTCTATTTGGTACCTGAAACTCAGTGGCACTCTATCACGGAGATACATCCTTAGTCCTATATTGTATTTTATTTAGAGACAGGGTTTCACTGAGTTGCTTAGTGTCTTGCCATCGCTAAGGCTGGCTTTGAACTCACTATTCTCCTGTCTCAGCCTCCAGAACCGCTGGGATTACAGGCGTGTACCACTGCACCTGGCTCTAATTTTTTTTTTTAAAGTACATTTTATAAAGTTATTATAAAAAGCACATTCAAATTTTCTATAGTCTTTTTGGCATACTGCCTTGGTAAGTTAATTTAATGTAGACCTTCCTTGGAAAAAAGCTTTTCTTGCAAAATAGCAAGGTCAAAGCTTAAAAACAAACAAAACTATCTTTGTGTTTTGTAAACAACAACAAAAACCTACCACCCCTTGCAACAAACAAAGTCATAAATAAACTGGATGCTGAGGGCAATAAGACCAAATCTACCATTCATAATGTTATTTCCAACTTTTCCTGCCCAATACAAAACTAAATTACCATCCCCCTCTTTTTTTTTAGTGCTGGGGATCAAACCCAAGGCCTTAAGCATACTAGGCAAGTGCTCTACTACTGAGGTATATTCCCAGCGCCTCCTAATTCCTTTTTTTTTTTTGAGAGAGACAGAAAGAGAGAGAATTTTTTAATATTTAATTTTTCTGTGGACACATCTTTATTTTTCATTTGTATGTGGTGCTGAGGTTCGAACCCAGCGCCACGCGCGTGCCAGGCAAACAAACACGCTACTGCTTGAGCCACATCCCAGCCCCCTAATTCCTTTTTTTTAAGAGAATTTTTTTGAATATTTATTTTTCAGTTTTCAGTGGACACATCTTTATTTTATGTGGTGCTGAGGATTGAACCCAGCGCCCCGTGCATGCCAGGCGAGCGCATTATCGCTTGAGCCACATCCCCAGCCCCCTAATTCCTTTTTAAAGCAATTCTTAGGTATGGGTAGTTCAGCAGCAGATTACATGCTGAGCATTCCTGAGGCCCTGAATTTAATTCATTGAACCACTAAAAAAATAAAATTTTCATGTTGTAATTTGGGTTCCATGTAATATTTCATTTGAAAAGAGTCGTCTTCTGCTCCCAGTCTAACAAATCAATTGTGGAGGCAAATTTAGAAATCCACCTGCCACAGCTGGGGGCCATATAGCGTGAAGGCCAGTTCTCCAGGAGCCTGCCACTGCATTGGTTCTAACACAGGCCTTCGGAAGCATTACATCTGCCTTTCCTGGTTACTAGGTGGGTCACTACACTTGGAATGGTAGATTCCAGGTGCCCAAAAGACATATATCTTGCCTCAAGTTTGTTAATTTCAGTTGACCTAAGTTACATATGTGGCAAATCTGAGAAAATAAAACTTGCCTTCCTGAAAACCCCACCCCAAGCAGCCCTCTCCCACCTCTTCTTGGGTCAGTTTATCCCACCAGCCTAAGAGAATGTGCTCTCACCTCTTGCTAATCACTCCCACCTTACGTTCCCACAGCCTCTCACTATCTGGCTCTATCAACCCAGCCATGAAGCTCTGAGCCATCTGCCACCATCTATGTTACATGAGCCAAATCATCCCAACTCCCAACCTCCTTTCCTCCAGCTAAACCCCATCCATCATACTCTGGATATTGCTCTCATTCACCAAGACCCTCCTGATGGCCCAATTCTAGTGCTCTACCTTTCTGATGTTCTGTGACACTTGAAGGCAAAGATTTCACCCACTCTCTCCTTTCCCTCTGGTCCTCTTTTGTGTGGAATTCTGTAAAGTAATTCCACCAGTTGAGTTCCCACTGATACTTGTAGAAAGCAAGCTTCTGTGAGATCAGGACCTTGTCCTCCAAGATTCTGGCAGACATGCCCAGTGAAGCTCCATTCTCTCTCTGCTCTTCTACAGTCCCCTCTTCACTGCTAATGCATACCACTACCATATGGTCCTCTGAAGGAGGGAAACTGCTGAATCATCCTGCACTCTGTGTATGTTATGAATCTCTTACAAACTAGTTTCTGGGAAAGTATAAGAATTAGGGAAAAGATTAGAAACTAGTAGGCCCATATACCTGATGCTGGGTATAAACAGCCAAGCAGTTAAGCAAGGTTCTTAAGGGCACAAGTTGCTGGTTTAAGGGCCTTAGAACAGAAAGATTGATCTTTTAAAATATAAACAAAACTAAATCACTGCTTTGCTATTTAAACCCCCTCTAACTCCTTCTTTCTACACTCTGATCTTCATGGTTCTGCCTAATCTGGCTCTGCCACCTCATTCCATGCCACTCTGCCTTTCCCCTCCAATCACACTGGCTTCTTTTCTATTTCTCAAACTTGCCAAGCTCTTTCCCAGATATAGACTATATGACAGGTGCAAGGATATGCCATTATACTTTTAATATCTCAAGAAGTTAAAAAATCACATTCCAGGACTGTGGATGTAGCTTAGCAGTCGAGTTCTTGCCTAGCATAAATGATGTCCTGGACTCCATCCCCAGCACGACAAAAATAAATAAATAAAAACCTCTCACATTCCTGGCTTTTGCCTGGAATCACCAAGCTAATACCAAGAAATCTCAGATCTTTTTTTTCACAGTTGAAGACAGAAACATAAGTGACTCTTAACAAAATCAAACAAGTCCTAAAGACTACTCAAAGGTCCCCTTGAAGCCTCTAATGCAAACAAAGAACACATGAAGGCCCTTCAGGCAGCTCCCAGTAGTCTTTGCAGATAAGATGTTTACTCTGCTTAGAGCCCCGGGCTATGTTCTACATTGTGTACTGAGGATACATAAAGACACAACTTGAATGTAAGACATACCTAAATAAAAATAAGATCTAAGATCTACAAAAACTTTGATCTCCTTAGAACAAATATAAAGTGGCAACAGTGAAGCAGTCCATCATGAGCTTTAAAGCATAACAGAACTGTCTGAAAGTCCTAGTTCTGCCATTTTTAGTGGCTCTGTGACTGCAGCACACTGCTTAAGTGACCCCAAGTCAGTTTCCTTCTGACTTTAGAAGGCTCTTACAATATTTAAATGAAATATGACATGGGAACTATTAACTAAAACACCCAAGAAAGTAGATGGTAATTATTATTAGAGTGGAGATTCCTGAATAGAGGTCCCTCTGCTGGCCATGCCCTTTGGAAGCACCAAGGGAAGAGTGGGAATCAGTCAAGCAAGGTTATCAACCTTATCAGTCACAAAGTAGCCTTCAGAAATGAGGAGGGGACAGGAAAAATAGCATTTGTGAATGAGAGATGAGGGGGAGGCCTGAAAACACAAGTCTTATAAATTGTGATAGATACAGCAGCTGAGGAAGACAATGAGAAGACTGAGTTAAAGCACGTATTGAAACTTGCCAGGAATAGTCATACCTCAGTTAATTGGTGACTCTGGCATTCTTTACAGGATATTCTCCACAAATCCTAACTAATCAATTTAATAAGAGTTACTAAATTTCTACTGCTTGTAAAATGAACAGGTCAGTTCCTATCCTCAAAAAAAGTTTTGTCCATTGTGGAATGGACAATAAATAATCCACTACAGAAATATGACATGGCAGATACTCATTGTTTGTTATGTAGCAACACAGTATAAAAACAGCAGTACTAAATCGACACTACAGAGCTCAGGAGCAAGAAGCTATTGCTTCAACAGAGAGAACTTGGACCTGCAACAGAGGTCAAAGAGTAACCTAGGAAAAAAAGAATGGTTTTGAGTTTTCCAACGGCCATTCTGGCCTTGCAAGAGTTTCTTTCTTTCCTTTTGCTATGAATCCAGAGGAAGGACACTGTCTTATACTAGAACAAGGAATAATGAATAGAGCAGAAAAATGGCTGTTAGAATCAGAGATTGAGTGCTATTTGATAGAATTGTGGAAGAAGCTGATCTACAGTCAGGCTTGTACAGAATTGTGGGCAGCAGGCTATATAATACTCAGGACATCTTTTAAGTATCACACTCACTTTAGAGGGCAGATCAATCTTGAAGTGGTTGGGTATCAACCTGGTTCAAAGAGTAAACTTAAGTCTGGAAGATGTCACTGACCCTATCAATAGACCAAGAGGAGGCATATAACTGAAAAACCATCTTTATAAATTTTCACCATATAAAACAGGACAATCTGGGCTGGGGGTGTGGCTCAAGCGGTAGCGCACTCGCCTGGCATGCATGCGGCCCAGGTTCGATCCTCAGCACCACATACAAACAAAGATGTTGTGTCCGCCAAATACTAAAAAATAAATATTAAAAAAAAAAAAAACAGGACAATCTAGGGCTGGGGCTGATTGGTAGAGCGCTTGCCTAGCATGAGTGAGGCACTGGGTTCGATCCTCAGCACCACATAAAAATAAATAAAATAAAGGCATTCTGTCCATCTACAACTTCAAAAAAAAAACAGGACAATCCGAATCATTATTAGAATTGTCCAAAGGGAAAGTAGCCCCAGTGGTAGAGCACAAGTCTGGCATGTATGAGGCCCTAGGTTCCATCCATAGCACTAGAAAGAAAGAACAGGAACAGGACAGGACAGGACAGGAATGTCAAAATGGTTATGTTTTTGTCTATCTACATTTGAAATTGGGAAATAAACATTTGAGCATATATACTAGGATCAACAAACTGTTAACCAGGAAGCAAATACAAAGTCCTGTTCTTTGTCTAGTGAAGACCATGCAAAGAGAAGGCAAGAGGGCATGAACTTCCTGCTGTCAGCAGTAGTTTCCTTCATCCCTCTAGTCCAGAGTGTATCCTAGGAATAACTACCATCTGACTTCTGGCACTTGATTTGTGGAGTAGTCAAGGCCCTGGAAGGCCAAAATACTGGTTGTCACAATGTTTTTATGCTTCCCTACCAGCGTTCACATCCCATACTGATATTCTCAGATTGCATTCTCTAAAATTACTGAGGCTGGCCTCAAATTTGCAATCCTCCTGCTTCAGTCTTCCCAATAGCTGGAATTATAGGCACACCAGCTCTAACAGGCATTTATTTATTCATTTTGTACTGAAGGGGCACTTTACTCAGGGGCACTTTACCACTGAGATATATTCCCAGTCCTTTTTTACTTTTTATTTCGAATCAAGGTCTCACTAAGTTACTTAGTGCCTTGCTAAGTTGCTGAAGCCTGCCTTGAACTTGCAATCCTCCTGCTTCAGCCTCTCAAGTTGCTGGGATTATAAGTATATATCACCATGACCAGCTCTCTAACTTGTTTTTAATACTAAAAACTGGGTCTCTTCCTCAAAATTTCTAATATCGGAGCTGAAATGGGTGGCTAAGTGGTAAAATGCTTGTCTAGCATGTACAAAGACTTGGTTTTGATTTCCAGAACCAAATAAATAAATTCTATTATCCTTCAAGATTCAAAAGGGCTGCTTACTGGTTAACAGTTCTTGTGAAAACAGGAATTTTATTTTAGAATGAGGCAGAGGTCAAAGGAATCATAGGACATTATGCTGTGATGCAAGAGAATGTAAGTTTTAAGGAAGAAGTGAAATTAGGAGTGGTGGTGCATATCTGTAATCCCAGCAGCTTTGGAGATCGAAGAAAGAGGATTATAAATTTGAGGACAGTATTAGCAATTTAGCAAAATAAAAAGGGCTGGGATGTAGCTCAGTGATAACAGTGTTGGTGGGTTCAATTTCTAGTACTACAATGAACGAATTAGTTATTTAATTAATTCTATTCATAGGACATAATCCTATATACAGAAAATCCCTAAGATTGCACATGAAAAATATAAAAATAAACAAACTCAACAAAGTTGCAGGGTACAAGATCAACATACATATATCAGGTATGATTCTATATATGTAAGTAAGAAAACAATTGCATTTATAATAATCCAAAAGAATAAAAACACCTGCAACAAAGTGATCTATTTCTCAGAAGCAAACAACAACAAAGATGGAGGACTCAAAAATTTCAGATTTCAAAATTATTACATGAAATCACATTAACTGAAACAATATGGAATTATCATATGGAGACACAGAAACTCAAAGTTCATCTCACACACACACACACACACACACACACACACAATACTGGGAACGGAACCCAGGGGCATTCTACCATGGAGGTACATTCCTAGCCTTTGCATTTTTTTTATTTATTTTGAGACAGAGTCTTGTGAAATTGCCGAGGCTGGCATCAAAACTGCAAACCTCCTACCTCAGCCTTCCAAGTTGCTGGGATTATAGGAATGCACCACGGTGCTGTCCTTTGCCCATTTAAAAAAAAAAAAAATTGTATTAGTTATAGATGGATACAATACCTATATTTATTTTATTTTTTTTATGTGCACTGAAAATCGAACCCAGTGCCACACACATGCTAGGCAAGCACTCTATACCACTGAGCCACAACCCCAGCCCGTTTGTTTTAGGAGTTCTTTACATATTCTAAACATTCAATTTCTGTCAGATATGACTTCCAAATACTTTTTCTGTTTTGTAGGTTGACTTCTCAGTGTTTTAATACACATTTTAAATCATGCCAAATCTTGAATTGTTGTTTTAAATGGATGAACTATATGATGTGAATTACATCTGAAAATTGCTTAAAAATACCAAACAAAGAATTGATGATCTGGGTGCCATGGTGCACACCTGTAATCCTACTTGGAAGGCTGAGGACTCAGTGGCAGAGCACTTGCCTAGCATGTGTGAGGCTCAGGTTCAAACCCCAGCACTGCAAGAAGAGAAAGAAAACAAAACGAACAAAAAACTGGCTCAATCGGGGTTCTGCCACATACTACTTGGAAGACTGCCAGTAAATGATACAAATCTCAAGTTCTAAGTGTATTAAAAAAAAAAAAAAATGAGGTTGGTACCACCTGCCCCTGGAACTGGAATGAAAATAAACTGTGAGATCCCTTGCTGATGGTTCTTCTTACCCAACAGCTATTACCAGATACAGAAAACAGAGAAGGTCAGCATAAAGGACTAAACTGGCAAAGCATGGTAGTGCATATCTGTAATCACAGTTACTTGGGAGGCAGAGATAGAATTGCAAGTTCAAGGCCCACCTCAGCAACTTAATCAGGTCCTAAACAACTTAGTGAGACCCTGTCTCAAAATATTAAAATAAAATAGGCCAGGTGATGTAGCTCAATGGTAAAGCACTACTGGGTTAAATCCCCAGTACCAAAAAAGAAGGAAAGAATGAATAAATGAATGGATGATCGGACTAGGCTGGAACAGGCCTTGCCCGAAACAATGTAGGGTCCCAACTTCATGGTATTTTCACCCAATTTACACATTAAGAGAAACAAAAATCTTTAAAAAATAATTCTCTCTCATCCTGGGGAAAATATATCTGATCTTGAGGCTAGAGGTAGGAAGATTCTAAGTTCAAAACCAGCCTCACCAACTTTTGTCTCAAAATAAAAAAAATAAATAAATAAAAAATAAAAAGGGCTGAGAATGTAGCTCAGTGATAAGACTGCCCCTGGATTAAAGCCCCAGTACCTACCACTATCTCTGATTCATAATTCATTGAGAATATGATATGCCAGAAGAAAAATGTGTTATTAAAAACATGAAAAAAAAATAACCCCCATCACCAAAAACAAAACCAAACCCACAAGAGCCAGGTAACAGTGTTGTACACCCAATAGCTCCAGATAACTGGAAGGCTAAGGCAAGAGAATTTCCTGAGTTCAGGAGTTCAGGACCAGCCTAGGCAACATAGCAAGATTCTGTCTCTTTAAAAAACAAACAAGGGGGCTGGGGTTAGCTCAGCAGTAGAGCGCTCGCCTAACATGTGCAAGACCCTGGGTTCGATCCTCTGCACCACATAAAAACTAAATTGGTATTGTGTCCAACTACAATTAAAAAGTAAAATATTAAACAAACAAACAAAAACACCTAGAACCTTAAATTCTGAAGGATTTTCTGAAGATTCTTATTCTTTTATTTTGTTTGGGGGCGGGGGACAGCAGGGATTGAATTCAGGGGCACTCAACAAACACATCCCCAGCCCTATTTTGTACTTTATTTAGAGGCAGGGTGATCATGTATGGGCCTCTAGGGATGAGTAAGATGCTTCATAATGACCTTTTAGAGACAGGGTCTCTTGCTAAAGTGTTTTGAACTTGTGATCCTCCTGCCTCAGCCTCCTGACATGATGGGATTTACAGGCCTGGGCCACCATGCCTGACTCTCAGATTCTCACTTAAAAAGTTGTATGTGTTGAGTGTAGTATCACACACCTGTGATCCCAACCCAAGGACAGGGGAGGCTAAGACAGGAGGAGCTCAAATTCAAGGCCAGCTTTGGGCAACACAAAAAATAAAAAGGGTTGGGAATGTAGTTCAGCAGCAATCCCTGGTACCAAACCAAACCAAACCACAAAAAAACTGTAAGAAGGCTATGATCATGAATGGGCCCCTAGGGATGCTTCATAATCATCTTGTAGAGACCTAAAATACTACAGGAAATCAAGGTCACCCAGCTTAAGGAAATCACGTTGATCCCTGTGAGGAAAAACAAACAAACCAAAAAACCCAGTACCACTGAAATCTAAATTTGCTTTGTAGGCTACTTCATCTCAGTAAGTAGAAGCAGCAATGAAGGAACTGCTAATGTAAAATTTTTTTTTTTAGAGAGAGAGAGAGAATTTTTTAATATTCATTTTTTAGTTTTCAGCAGACACAACATCTTTGTTTTGTATGTGGTGCTGAGGATCGAACCTGGGCCGCACGCATCCCAGGCGAGCACGCCACTGCTTGAGCCACATCCCCAGCCCCGCTAATGTAAATTTAATTCCAACAAATGAAACATTAATTGGTAAGTAGAAAACTAAGAATTCCAGGCCAGTAGTGAAGGAAATTATACTATAGAACTTTGGAAAGCCAAACTCAAAAGATTCAGACACCAGTTAGGTGGAGCACACCTATAATCCCAGCAACTCAGGAAACTAAACCAGAAGGATCAAAATTTCAACGGCTAGGGCTGTGTAGCTCAGTGGCAGAGCACTTGCCTAGCACATGTGAGCCACTGGGTTCTATCCTTAGCACTGCATTAAAAATTAAACAAATAAAGGCATGCTGTACATCTACAACTATTAAAAAAAAAAAAAAGTTCGAGGCCAGCTTTAGCAACTTTGCAAAAAATTCAAAAGGGCCAGGATGTAGACCCGTGGGAAATTGCCCTTGGTTCAATCCCCAGTACAAAAAAAAAAAAAAAAAAAAAAAAAAAGACAAAGATTCACATGCAATACAATGGCTAAGGGTTTTTAAATTGGGCAAAGACAATCCAACAAGAAATTTCAACAATTCAATCATAATGTGACTCCAAGGGGAGCAAAGAGCAAGTATCTTAAGGACAATGGTAAGTTCATACAAAGAACCCTTAGAATCAACCAATCAATCAATCAAAACCAGATGAAAGGATGCTCTTAGACTGATAAGGACGGATATATCTTTGAAGTGTTGGCCAAACACACCGGCAAGCACGAATAAAAGCCTAAGATTGGTCTCCTGCCACAGAGAAATTACATCATAGGATACTGGCAGAAGGGCTCTCTTTTGACTCATGTCAAAACAGAGAATATAACAAATTCTATAAAACAAACTGGAAAGCCTAAAATAAAAACTGGACAAATTCTGGATGTGATCATCAAACAGACGGTTTGTGAGGATTGAGGATGGAAAATGGAGTCTGGAAGTATAATAAGGAAGTATAGGCTCAAGCAGACCAACCTCACCTGTCTTTTCATACATATGTGACATAAGTCAGGTGAGGCTGCCTAAAAGGACATTAGTACCAAAATCTAAATGATTAATTTTACAAAATCTGCAGGGAACACAAAATCAAGGGGGTGTGATCAATATGCTACACGACATAATCAGGAGTACAAAAGATTCATAAATGGTGTACAGATAGTATAACAAAACAAAACAAAACAACCCAAAAATTCAAGAGGGCCAACTGTAAGATCATGGACTTAAGTCCAATCACTAAAGTTGGGTATACGCCCGCTGAAGCAGGTGGATAATCAGAGCCTAGGAGTTCAGGGTTAAGTCAGGTATGGTGGTGACGCCTGTAATCTCAGCAAACTCAGGAGGCTAAGGCAGGAGACCCTGTCTCAAAATAAAAAATAAAAATGGCTAGGAATGTAGCTCAGTGGAAAAGCACATCTGGGTTAAATCCCCAGTACCAAAAAACAAACAAAAAGAACACTGGGCTAAGAAAGGGAATGGTTTTGGATGGCAAGAACTTGTAGAATATAAGAACTTGTTAACTACTGGAGTCATACAATTCAGAACAAATTACCTTATGAGATTATAAATACAAGAAGTTCCACAAGGACAGAAATCTGGTTTTGTTCACTACTGTATCCCAAGCTCCTAGCCTGCCTCAAAATCAGCACTTCATAAAGCTCTAACGAGTGAATGTTTTAGAAGGTGTCCAAGTTGAGACTGGAGTGCCAATGGATAAAATTCATTACGAAAATGGCTAAATGACCTAAAGGATTTTTAAATTTGGTTAGACAGGTAGGGCAGCATGTGCCTGTAAACTCAACAACCAGGGTGGCTCAGGCTGGAGAGTCCCAAGCTTCAGCAACTAAGCAAGATCCTGTCTCAGAATAATGATGTAGTCCAGGGTACAGCACCTCTGTCTGGGTTTGATCCCCAGTACAGGGGGTGGAAGATAAGGAATGGGATGACAAACTTGTTTTTCTTGATTTATATCACTCTATGCTGAATTATTTTTAAAGTTTCACTTGCTGCCTAAGTAACTATTATTCTCCCTCCACAGAATCTGTTACACTGACTTTGATTCCTGCAAACCCCCAGCTCATATCATCAACTGTTCTCTTAACCCATAGCACCAACCCACTTTCAATTTAGATACTTGGGTACAAAAATTTCATATAATAAACACTCTTTGAGTGTGGGTACCCAAGACTAAGCACAATTTTAAAGATACTAAGAAATTTCTTCTTCAGTCAGAAAGCATATTGGAATACCAGTGAGAATATTATTACAGGGAAACCAAGGATCTGCTGTAAATTTAAAAATCAATCAATAAAAAAGGCAAACTGCCAGGGCTGGGGTTGTGGCTCAGTGGTAGAGCGCTTACCTAGCATGTACGAGGCCCTGGGTTCGATCCTCAGCACCATATGAAAATAAATAAATAAAATAAAAGGTATTGTGTCCAACTACAACTAAAAAATAAATATTAAAAAAAAAAAAA
>NW_026000130.1:8368858-8394148 GCF_001458135.2 Marmota marmota marmota | reverse complement strand
AAAAAAAAAAAAAAAAAAAAAAAAAAAAAAGAAGAAGAAGAAGAAGAAGAAAGAAAATGGCTAAACACAGACCCGTTTTTAAATCACTCACTATTTGAAGGAAGATTCTTACAAGAGTCAAGTTTTATGGGGGAAAAAAAGTTTGTGAAATAATTCAAGGAATACAGTTCACCTAAGCCATCCTTCTTCTTTGTAAATACTATCAAGGGAATAAGGAAGCTTCAATTACTGGCACATTTTGTCCTACTTGTGTCACTGTTACTCATTTTCATTTTAATACTTTTCCTGGTAACCTAATTGCATCAGTTCCCAAGAAAGTTGTTTTAAACAGGATCTGAGAGACATCACTATCTTCATAGTGGTAGAAGATAACATAATTATAGAAACATTTGTTATAGCCAAATCTCATTTAAAGATACAGAAAAATACCATTAAGTGGAGTATGGCAAAAGACTACTTCTTGGATCCCATTTACACTCAGTGAAACACTGTGGCCCCTTATAAAACTTGCATGATTAGGTTAGTGTCATAAGGGCACAGGTGTATGGAGACCTCTCTCAGGTTTGAGAGACTAGAAGAGCTGTGTGATGGCCAAGTATGTGGGTTATCTTAAAATATACACTATTAATCAGGCTCTCACTTCTGGGCCTCTTAGGTACCTACCTACCTACTCATCAAGGTTTAGATCTTGACAATATCTGGTTTTCATCCCTACAACACCCTTGTGCATAAAATTCTGACTGAGCACCTCAAACCTAAAGGTTCTCACCCTAGTATGCCAACAATCAGCAGTCTAACACACAAGTCACACCTACTATGAATCCCATGCTAAAATGAGAGATGTGAAAATGCCTCAAAAAGCTGAAACCACAAAGCAAACTGGAAGATATTAAGTGTCGAATGCATCCATATATTCAAAGGTTATGAAATGTGGACCAGGCCAGAGGTATACATGTATATAAAGACAGGTCTATGTGGGGGTAAGAAAGCTGAAGAAGGCCTGCTCAGGACTATCTGTGTGGAAGCAGCTTGTTTTAGATTTTTTCCTGTTTTTCCCTTGGTCCTTCCCAGTCTCCGATCCCTGTTGCTTGTTCATTCCTTACAGCCAACAGGAGAGGGCTATAATCACTGAACCTAAAACAAAGTTTCAGGTATAGTTCATTCAGACATTACTCATGCTCCACAGAAAATTGAGGACAACCAATGGAAAAATACACATAAAACAAATTATAGCTAACTTTTTCTGTATGCAGGCTGAATTGTGGTTTAACTTTTGCTTTCTTGAAGCGACTGGCTCCATTATATTACCCTACTGTGATGCACCAGGACTCTCTGAACCCTTCCCTACTTTGACCTTCAAATGAATACACAGGGAATAGTTACTAACAATCTATTTCTCTAACACATATGTAATTTGATAATGCTAAAGAAGAGCACTCATTATAATCATACCACAATGATTTATGTGTGTGTATGTATGTGTGTGTGTTTGTGTGTTTGTGTGTGTGTGTGTGTGTGTGTATAGGAACATTTTGGTTTACACAACATTTTCACAAGCATCATTTTATGTGGTCTTTACAACAGCCTACTGAGGATAGCAATAATAGCAATTTGCATACATTATTTTATAGTAATTTGCATTTTATAGGTAAAGGCAGAGAAGCTCAGGGATGTAAAGATCTCTCCCAGGTAAACAATATATGAAAGACCTGGGAACTCTGACATCTAACCTCCCCTCACCCTTTTTGTTTTTTGTGGTACTGAGCACTGAACCCAGAGGCGTTCTATCACTAACTGATCTGTATCTATATCCCCAGTCCCTTTTTACTTTGAGACAGGGTTTTGCTAAGTTTACCAGGCTGGCCTCCAACTTGGAATCTTCCTGCTTTAGCCTCTAGAATTGCTGGGATTACAGGCATGTGTCACTGCTGCAGAAGTCTTTTTTTATCATCTTTTAATCTTTTTGATACTGGAGAGTGAACAGAGGGCACTTTACCACTGAGCTATATCCCCACCCCTATTTATTTTGTATTCTGAAACAGGGCTTCACTAAGTTGCTGAGACTAGCCTCAACTTTTTGACTCTCCTATCTCAGCCTCCCAAATCACTGGGTTTATAGGCATGTGCCACCATGCCCAGCTAGAAGTCTTTTTGAAAAGGTAGTTAATGTGGGCTGGGAGTGTACTCAGTAGTGGACTACTTGTTGTGTGAGGCCCTGGACTTAGCCCCCAGCACCATAAATAAGCAAAATAAATAGCAGTTAATATTTACTTAGAAAATGACTCAGTAATTAAAATGTTCAAGTTCTATTTCCTGCTATAAATTACAAAATCTTTAACAAGCAATAAATATTTAGGACTCACATATTTTGTTTGGTTTTTACAGTGCTGGGGATTGAAGCCCCTAACACAGGCTAGGCAAGTACTCTTATCACTAAGCTACATCCCCAGCCTGAAGAATGATATATTTTTAAACATTCCTCTGCCTAACTGAAGATAGAATCAAAGATATTTATTCATATTTCTCAACTAATCACAATGTTAGAAAATCTTTTCTGTACTGGGGATTGAACCAGGGGTGCTTTACCACTAAGCTAAGTTCCCAGCCTTTTATTTTTTTATTTTGCAAAAGGGTCTCACTAAGTTGCTTAGAGCCTTGCTAAATTGCTGAGGCTGGCCTTGAACTTGCAATCCTCCTGCTTCAGTATTCCAAATCACTGAGATTACAGGGGTACACCATGGCATCCAGCCAAATGTTAGAAATATTGATCCAACCAAGTGGCTATGTATCTGTATACTGATTTTGCTCTAGATAATGGGGTTCTATCTAATTATCAAATTTCCTTAATGCAAAGAAAACCAACTACTGTGAGACTAAATCTATATAAAGCTTGGGGAACAGAAAAAAAAAACAGCAAGTAGGTTAAGAATCTGGGAGAAACAAGGAACAGGAAACAAGAATCTGGGAGAAACACTAACCATGCATCTTCCAGAATCACCCAGTTCTTTAATTCTCATGAATATAATCTTAAATGAGCAGAGGTGGCATATGCCTGTAATTCCAGGGGCTCAGGAGGCTGAGGCAGGAGGATCAGTGAGTTCAAAGCCAGCCTTCGCAAAAACCAGGCACTAAGCAACTCAGTGAACCCTGTCTCTAAATAAAATATAAAAAAAGGCTGGGGATATGGCTTAGTGGTTGAGTGTCCCGAAGTTCAATCCCGGATTCCAAAAAAAAAAAAAAAGAATCTAAATTAAACCAGGGGCAGTGGCGCATGTCTATAATCCCAGTGACTCAGGAGACTGAGGCAAGAGGACTGCAAATTCAAAGCCAGCAATTTAGCAAGACCCTGTCTCAAAATTAAAATAAAATGGGCTGGATATGGCTCAGTGGTTAAGCACCCATCTGGATTTTAATCCCTAGTACCAAAAAAGATTAAAAAAAAAAAAAAAAACCCAATGTCAAAAGACCCATAAGATCAAACTTAATATATTTTACCTCTAGTGCCAAAGCAGTCTTGTCATAAGCACAGGGTACTCTTTTCTGGATTGCTTTTGCAAAGACAGGTCCATTCTGTGTGGATGGCAAAGGGTTGATCGCTGCCCCAGAAGTACTGGAAACTGCAGGTAGAGGAGTTGTGGTCTGAGGTTGAGCATATGCATGAGCAGGTTCTGGGATGCCATAACTGTTGGAATTCCTATTTCCATGCTTTCCATGTGGTGAGGATCTCACGAGCTTTTCAACATAGGGGACAGGAATCATCCCAACCCGGCCATCCTTGTTCCGGGCACTCCACCACTGTTCTTCAGGCTTTTCTATTATCACCAGGATCTCACCCTTTTTAAAGGGCAGGTCTTCGGCATCATTCCCAGGAAAATCATATAGAGTTCGTACATATTCCAGATTTTCTTCTGCTGTAGGCAGGTTGGGTGCTGAGACAGATCCCATTGGCGGGCTTGGATACCTTGAGAGAGAGAGAGAGAGAGAGAGAAAATCACTGTAGACAAAAATCTTACTCTATACTAGTGTCTGTCAAATTTAATAAGCCACTCTTCTTTGTAATGAGTAATTCCCTCTCTAAAGTCACAGTAGTTAAGAAGGTTCTGTTATATTGTACTTTCTACAGTCTTTATTATAATGAAAGTTAATATCCTGAATATGGCTTTTCAAATTACATGTCATAAGCATACACATACAAACTCTATTTTATAAGAACCTTTTGTTCACATCATGTATAACCACAAGAATGGGATCCTAATTAGAATAAGTTATACTCCATGTATATGGAATTATGTAAAAATATACTTCACTGTCACAACCATCACATACTCTTCCTCCCAGCCCTAATCTAATGGCTCACATCCTGCACACTTCCCTGGACACACAAAAAGATGATGACAAAGGCCTCTGTCTCCAGAAAAGGGTTTATATGCTTTTCAAATTAAAAAAAAATAACCTACACATCCCATCTTGTAGAAGAATTATCACCTAGCCCGGCATGGTAATATGCCTGTAATTCCAGTGGCTTGGGAGGCTGAGGCAGGAGGACTGCGAGTTCAAAACCAGCCTCAGCCAAAGCAAGGACTAAGCAGCTCAGGGGCTGAGTGCCCGAGTTCAATCCTCAAAACAAAACAAAAAAGGAATTATCACCTAATCTTTATTAATTTATTTATTTTTAGAGAGAGAGAGAGAGAATTTTTTTAATATTTATTTTTTAGTTTTCAGCAGACACAACATCTTTGTTTGTATGTGGTGCTGAGGATTGAACCCGGGCCGCACGCATGCCAGGCAAGCCCACTACAGCTTGAGCCACATCCCCAGCATCTAATCTTTATTTTTTAAAAATATTGTTTAGTTGTAGATGGACACAATACCTTTATTTTGTTTATTTAGTTTTTTTTTTTTTTAATGTGGTGCTGGGGATTGAACCCACTGCCTCAAACGCATGCTAGGCACGTGCTCTACCACTGAGCCACAACCCCAGCCCATCATCTAATCTTTAAAACGAACACCTGTGCCAGGTGTGGTGGCACATGCCTGTAGTCCCAGCTACATGGGAGTCTGAGACCGGAGGATCACTTCAGCTCAGAAATTTGACCAGGCTGATCAACATAGTGAAAACCTGACACAAACAACAAAACAAAACAAAATGAAGTTTCACTGCAAAATTCACAAGCCAAGAATTCTTAGGTAAGCATTAGTCCACAAGCACCACCACCTTTACTTGGCTTACAGATTCAACATGTACATATTTGTTGAATGCCTTGTAGAAAGCACTCCCAGAGTCAACTACAAAAGCAAAGTACCAGCTGGGGATGTAGTTCAGTGACAAAAGTGCAACCACAGTTGATCACCAGCACTGTCCATCCTTCCCCCCTCCAAAGAGAGGGTCATGGAAAGGAGAGGCAAGAGAAACAAACCTGTAGTTTCTGCCCCAAGGAAACTTCAATTATCCTTCCCATCTTCTCCGTTCCCAAACTCCAACTGGCCCAGTTTATAGCTTTCTTAAAATAGAGTTCTGTATATACCTGTGGTTTATCTGCCTAATATCACAGCACAGATATCTCCACACATTTCTGGTCTTCACCATGATCACATTCCATTCTATGGGCCTACTCAATGAAGCATCCAAGAGTATTTAGTTTTCCTAATTCTCCCTATTTAACTATAAATGTTACAAACCCTTTTGTACATTATTTTATTTTTTCTTTCCTTTTATTTCTTTTTTAATATTTATTTTTTTAGGTAAAGATGGACACAACACAATGCCTTTATTTTTATGTGGTGCTGAGGATTGAACCCAGGTCCTCCCCATGCTAGGCGAGCGCTCTACAGCTGAGCCACAATCCTAGCCCCTTATTTCTCTTTTTTGGTACTGGGGATCAAACCCACACAGCCTCAGGCATGCTAACCAGGCAGTCTGCCACTGAACTATACCCCAAGTACTGGGCATTATTTTCCCTATACCTTTTGTAAATCCCAGATTCTGGAAACTCAAATTACCAGATTAAATAAGAACAGTTGTAGACAAGATGGAACATGCCTATAAGTCCCAGCAAATTGGGAGGCTGAGGCAGGAGAATCCCTTAGCAACTCAGGGAGACACTGTCCCAAAATAAAAAATTAAAGACTGGGGGATGTGACTCAAATTACACGTCATGTGCGCGCGCGCACACACACACACACACACACACACACACACACACACGCTCTGTTATAAGCTTTTATTCACATCATGTACAACCACCTTTGGGTTCAATCCCCAGTTTGGTACATAATGCCACACTCTCTCCAAAAAAGCGGCCTTCACAATGTGCAAAACTTACATATTTATTTATTTATTTCTTCCTTTCTTTTTGTAGATATACAGAATGCCTTTATTTTATTTGTTTATTTTTACGTGGTGCTGAGGATTGAACCCAGTGCCTCACGCATGCCAGGCAAGCGCTCTGCCACTGAGCTACAGCCTCAGCACCCAAAACTTACATCATTCTTTAATGCAAAAACTAGTTTTACAAGCACCTCAAAGGCCTTGTTTCTTATTAATCAAGGGTCCACTACTTAATATCAGTCCATGGAAAAAATGGATAGCACAAGTAGTAACAGTAGCAATAGTAAAAAGAGTTAATATTTATTATCTTTGCCAGGCACTATTTGCAGCCTTTGAAGACCTTATTTGATCCTTGCAGCAATCCTGGTAGATAGATTTTTTTTTGGGGGGGGGGGNAAAACGAGAGGACATTAAGGGATTTTTTTTTTTTTTTTTTTTTTTAATATTTTAGTTGTAGATGGACATAATACCTTTTTTTCTTTTTTAATGTGGTGGTGAGAGTTGAACCCAGTGCCTCACATGTGCTAGGCAAATGCTCTACCACTGAGCTACAATACTAGCCTGACAAACTACTTCTTTCAGGTGCATGAGAATTTATGCCATAATGTATGTGAAATATTCCCAACAATTCCTAACTAGCACATATACAGGCACACCCAGAAAGCATATCCCTCTTCCTATTTCAAGAGCCACAAAGTCTGTGAAATTTGTTGAGTATCACAGATTTCAGACAATTTACTACAGGAACAATTAGCTCTATCTCAGAACTTATCCAAGGATATTTTATTATAATTAATTTGTACAGGTAGAAACAGTTCAGGCTGCAGATGTAGCTTAGAGGTAAAAGTGCTTGCCTAGCAAGCACGAGGTCTTAGGTTCAATCCCCAGCACTGTCAACAACAAAGCAAAACCCCCACAAAAACAGTACTGTGAGCAGGGCACAGTGGTGCATGTGTATAATCCCAGGGACTCAGGAGGCTGAGGTAAAAACGTAAGTTTGAGGCCAGCCTTAACAACTTAGTGAGGACCTAAGCAATTTGGTTATATCCTTTCTCAAAATAAAAAGTAAAAGGATAGAAGATGTAACTCAGCCTCCCCGACCCCAAAAAAGAAGTTCTAAACATAGATCAATATTACAGCTTCAGTGGGGACTAATCAACTAATAAAATCTATTTGCCTAGTTATTCACTGGTCCTACTACGTGCTGACTTGAAACCAAGTCTTGATCTCAAAAGACAATTTAGTGCACAGTAGCACATGCTTATCATCAATCCCAGCAACTCCAAAGACTGAGGCAAGAGTATCACAAGTTCAAGGCCAGCCTCAGCAACTAAGTGAGCTCCTATCTCAAAATAAAAAGGGCTGAGGATGTAGCTCAGTGGTAAAGTTCCCCTGGGTTCAATCTTTAGTACTAAAAAGAAGATAATTCAACAGAAGTAGGGCTGGAAGGAAAAGAAAAGCACCTAGGATATCATGATAGAAGTCAACAGAATCCAGGGGTCCTCAAGTTTTTTGCTAAGGGCCAGGAGAACCAAGGAAGGAGGTGATGCACAAAAAAGACTAGCCCCACCCTAAAGTTGAAAGTCATTGAAGAGGGAATTATGTATTTAGTTCTGCATTAGAAATAAACCTGAGTCCCAAAGGTTCAAATGTTCCTTTCTCGGTCCCCCTACAGACCACAAAGCACACTGCTGTTTCTCACAGGCACAGAGCAAGAGCTCTGCTGGCCCAGGCTTTCTAAAGGTCGAAAAACTTCTGTGAAAGACCATATGGTACATATTCTGGGCTTTGCAGACTATGTGTGTCCTTGCCACATATTCTTTTTCTTTTTAAATAATCCTTTAAAAAAAATAGGGGCTGAAGTTGGGCTCAGTGGTGGAGCGCTTGCCTAGCATGTGAAAAGCACTGGGTTCGATTCTCAGCACCATATATAAATAAATAAAGGTCCATTGACAACTAAAAAGTATTAAAAATAATAATAATAACCACTACCAACAATAAAAAATTAAAATAATAATAATAATAATAATAATAACCACTGGGTGTGGTGGCACACGCTTATAATTCCACTGCCCATAAGGCTGAGGCAGGAGAATTGAAAGTTTGAGTTCAGCCTGAGCAATTTAGCAAGACCCTTTCTCAAAATAAGAAATAAAAAGGGCCGGGGATGTTGCTCAGTGGTAGAGCACTTGTCTTGTGTGTACAAACACTGGGTTTGATTCCAGCACTGCAAATAAATAAATTTAAAAAGGGCTTGAGGACATAGTTCAGTGGTAAAGTTAGGATCCAATCCTCAGTATACCAAAAGGAATACACAGGCTGGGTGCGGTGATACATGTCTATAATCCCAGCAACTCTGGAGGCTGAGGAAGGAGGATCACAAGTTCAAAGCTAGCCTCAGCAACTTAGTGAGGCCCTAAGCAACTTAGAGAGACTGTCTCCAAACAAAAAATAAAGAAAAGGGCTGAGGATGTTGCTCAGTGGTTAAGCACCCATGAGTTCAATCCCTGGTACCAAAAAAAAAAAAAAGGAATATATGGGTGATAAAGATATTTTATTACACACATACATTCTTTATAAAAAATTTTCTTAAAAAACTGTGATGGACCTTTATTTCATTAATTTAATTATATGTGGTGCTGAGAATGGAACCCAGTGCCCCACACATGCTAGGCAAGTGTTCTACTACTGAACCATAACCCCAGCCCCACACATACATTCTTGTATGTACAAAATATTTCACAGTTAAAAAAACCCTCGAGGACTGGGGATGTAGCTCAGTTGGCAAAGTGCTTACCTTGCATGTAAAAGGCCCTGGGTTCAATCCCCAGCACCACAAAAAAAAAAAAAAAAAAAAAAAAAAAAAAAACCCTCAAAAACACTTGGTGGAAGAATCAATTCCAAAAAGGCTAACTATCTCTTTAATTAATTGCTTTAGGTAACCATTCTTTACCATTCATTGGAATTTATCTTTAAAAAAAATTTTTTTTTGATGCTAGGAAATGAACGCAGGGTCTCTTACATTCTAGCTAAGTACATACTCTATCACTGAGCTATACCCCCAGCTACCTCAGTGGAATTTAATATACCCTGCTCCCCTCCATTCCTTCCCAGAGCATTCAAGGCCACTACTAAAAACTGTCCACCACCTTTCACAGTTCCTCCTCCTCAGCTCATTCCCAAATCTATCTATTCAGTCCCCATTGCTAAATAACATCTGGCTCTGTGTAGGCTCCTCAAGAAAAATCTTCCTACTGGAAACAATCAATCCCCTCACTCTAATCCTTTCTCTCAAAGGCACCACTACTCAATTCTCTCTGAAGTCATACTATTCTTCTCTTACCTTCTGTGTACACTATCCCAGAAAGGCTGTCGGTACCACTTTTACATTCCCAGGACAGTTGATCTCAGTTCAGCTTCTCATGGACCCTCTCTGATAACAGCCCTTAATTAGCCCCATCCACTAGACAGTCTCCTACCCAGCGCCAAACCATAGAAGTTTCTAAAAAGTAAAACTGATCCTCAGTGGGGGCACACGGGCGCACACATATATACACACATACCAAAAAAAAAAAAAACAACAACAACAAAAAAAAAAAAACCAGTAAAGCTGATCATGAGAAATTATTTTTAGAAACTTAGATGGTTCTCACTGTTAAACTTATTTACAAGGCACAGGAGACCCTTTATGAGTTAAGCTTTATCTTTCCTGCCTAGTGTCCATCACTCACATTAATTACAACTCTATGCCTTTCCCAGCAGGCACTGCTACGACTCTTCCACCTCATATACTTGGTTCTCATTTTTAAGAATTAGTTGAAAGAGTACCTCCTCTTTCAAGTCTTTTCTGACCCCTTATGCAAAGCTGACCTCCCTCCTATGGCATTCTATTTCAATTTTTCAATAGACATAGCTTCTCAAAGACAAAAACCATGGTTTACTCCCATATGCCTTGAGTGTAGTTTTGGGCTCTCTCTTTTCTTCTGAGATTACAAAAGCTCAGGCACTCCAAATACTTAACTTTAGTTTGTTAAACATAAAAGGAGAAACATTATGTGCCACATGGTACACTTTCCAAGCCTCTTCACCTCCTTATTCTTGCATGCTACTTTCACATGCTTAGCTATCATTCCAGGCAAGCTGACTAGACTGGTGGCCCTAACTTTACTTACCAGAAAAACGAAAATACTTTAGTCTTAAGGATACTTGTAAATAATCTAGTCCAACAGTTCAGATCAAAGTTAATAATATAAATATATATATATGGGCTGGGGTTGTGGCTCAGTGGTATGGCATTTGCCATGCATGCCTGGGGCACTGGGTTCAATCCTCAGAACCACATAAATAAATAAAGGTACTGTGTCCATCTACAACTAAAAAATTTACATATATATGTGTGTATGTTTGTGTGTATATATGTACGTAATATATATATATATACACGTGTGTATATATATGTACACACATATATTTATATTTTTTTGGAGACTGGGTGTATGCCTAGGCTAGTCTCCAACTCCTATATTCAAAATGATCCTCCTGCCTCAGCCTTCCACGTACTGAAACTACAGGTGTTAGCCATCAGGCCCTGCTTTAAAATTGAAAACCTTTACATAAAAATTCTCTGGATTTGAGGGGGCTGGGGATGTGGCTCAAGCGGTAGCGCGCTCGCCTGGCATGCGTGCGGCCCAGGTTCGATCCTCAGCACCACATACAAACAAAGATGTTGTGTCCGCCGATAACTAAAAAATAAAAATATTAAAAATTAAAAAAAAAAAAAAAAATTCTCTGGATTTGAATCTTAAACAAGAGAAGGTCACAAACCAAATAGCTTCAGGTACTTTACACATGAGGATCACAAGTTCAAAGCCAGCCTCAGCAACAGTAAGGAACTAAGCAATTCAATGAGACCCTGTCTCTAAATAATATACAAAATAGGACTGGGGATGTGGCTCAATGGTTGAGTCCCAAATTCAATCCCCAGTGACAAAAAAACAAAACAAAACATGATTTTTATAAAGGATCAAATTCCCTCAGTTTTTTTTTTTTTTAAGTTGTAGATGGACACAATATCTTTATTTACAAATAATTTCTAAGTGGTGCTGAGGATTGAATCCAGTGCCTCAAAAGTGAGGCAGGCACTATACCACTGAGTTACAGCCCCAGCCCAAATTCCCTGTTTTTAATGGTAAATTTTTGTCAAAAAAATTTTTTTTTTCCTAGCTTGCATTTATCTTCATTCTTTAGAACTGGAAAATTTTATAAGCAATGTAAGCTATACAAAATACACTTTCAAATTTTTAAACCAGGGGAAATGTATTTCAAACCCAAGCAATTCACCCAGAAACCTTTTGAAACATTGTTTGATTGGAAACAGACCATATTAAAAAAAACTAGAGCTTAGGTGAATATCAACTACAACTTAAACATAACCCTTTTTATTAAGACAGGGTCTAGGTTACCTAAGCTGGCCTCCAACTCCTGGGCTCAAGTTATCCTCCTGCCTTAGCCTACCAAGCAAGAGGGACTACAGAGGTATGGCACCATGCCGGGCCCTAAACAAAATCTTAAAAATGTTGTGTGCCCAAAATGAAGGGAAAAAAAAATCACCACAGGATTTCTGTTTATTAACTGATTAACCATATAAAAATCACACTAATGTGCACAATGAAAATATTTCAGATTCATTCAAAAACAACAAAAGCTATCCAACATGACACTCTTCAGAGATTAAATAATTTAAAATATACAATAAGAATACCATAGATAAATGTAAAAAACTATTAACCAAAGGACAAGAAAACTCTGACTTTAAAAAGCCTAGGTTTGGGGGTTGGGGCTGGGGCTCAGTGGTAGAGCACTCCTCTAGAGTGTGCGAGATCCCGGGGTTTGGTCCTCAGCACCACATAAAATAAATACATAAAACAAAGGTATTGTATTCAACTACAACTAAAAAACAAACATTAAAAAAAAGCTCAGTTTTGATACCTGAAAAGTTAAACTACTTAATTTATCCTGTTTGGGATATAAAGAAGCATTGCATTAAGTTTTCTATTGGCCAAGGCTCTACTAACCACTAGCTTTATTTTTATTTTATATTTTTGAGACAGTCTCTCTGGGCATGGTGGTGTACACCTGTAATTCCAGCTATTCAGAGGCAGAAGTATTCCAAGTTGCAGGCCAGCCTGAGCCACTTAGTGAGATCAGTATAAAAAAAAATAAAATGGGTTGGTGATGTACCTCAGTGGTACATCAACCCTGGGTTCCACCCCAAATACTTAAAAAAAAAAAAAAATTAAAAGGGAGAGGGAGATAGGGCATCTTGCAAGGTTATGTTGCCCCAGCTAATCTCGAAACCTCTGGGTTCAAGCTACCCTCCCACCTCAGCCATGAGTGTATACCACCTTGCCCAGCTTAACCACTAGATTTATACTAAGGCTAGCTTTATATACTAACCACTAGCTTTATTCTAAATGTTAAATCTATTCCCAAATTTCAGATGTGGAAGTGGCATGTCAATAATTCAGTATGACAAAGTAAATTCAAATGGGGTCCAATTCAATCAGAATCGTGACCATCTTCGGCGTTATCAGTGAAAATGAAAAACAGCAATATATCTGGGGCAGAAAGCACAGAATAGAGGAGAAACAAAGCCGAATTTGAAGAGGAGGATCAGGGAAAAACCCTATTATTTGTGAGGACACTAAAGTAAAGTGGAATGAGGCAATGAGGAGTATCCCAGCAAAGGTACAAAAAAGGTATAAGTAGGTAAGGAAAACTAACAGGGAATGGGTGGGCAGCCTTGTAGAGCTTCACTGAAGAAGAAAAGAGACAAAGAAAATTATATCTGATATCTGAGAAGACATGTTTATGGATAATTTTGGATTTTGTGGGTAGTGGGATGCCACTGCAGCATATTCCTTTTCCTCCTTCTATAAGAGGATCAAGCCATTACTTCAGTTTTTGAAACAGCAGTATTTAGGATCTGTCACCTCAATGTAAGCACATGCCTCGCACACAGCATGGCTTAATAAAGACTTGAAATTAATTACATAATTCACTTTAACAAATTAGAGGAAGCAACTTTCTTAAATATACTACCAATCTTATTACAGTGGATCTAATATTCTCTCCAATCCCTCATACAGGATTTACACTGTGCTCAAAGTTGATAGCACCTACCAGCAGCTGTTAAGACCAAGTTTCACCAGTCAGATTCTTGGTGTCCTAGTCTTTGTTATACAGAACTTGACTTACAATCCCCCCCCCCCCCCTTTTTTAAGTCTATTTAGATCAGTAGTTAATCTTAAGTCTATAATACAGTCATGGCTTTCTTCTTTAGTTCTTTCCCAAATAAACAATAGGTGCTCTTAATTATAATAATTTTTAATGTTAAAGTTCAGAATAATACCTTGTTTGCGAATCTCACCCTAAAAAATCTATTTTCATCCTTTTTAATTAGATGTTTTAAGAAAGACACTGAGCAGGAAAATACCTTTTATTTTAAAATTCTAGGATGGTGACATAGCTCAGTGGTAGAACTCTTACCTAGCATGTGCCAGGCCATGAATTTGATCCCCAGCACCATAGAAATTAATTTAAAAAAATTTCTAGGTAATTTTTCAACTGACGATTGGTATAAATAAAAGAATTCGTTGATAAGATACCCATTGAAGCAAATAATCAAATAAAATAACATATTTCACTCGGAAAAAAGAAAGCCTGATGGTCAGTATCACTCTCAGTTCTTTCTTAGCTTTAAAATAGTTGTTAGGCTGTTAGACTCAATACAGGAAGTATTTATGAAATTGAACTAGTAAAAGAATAAGTGCCACTCCATCTTGGTAATTAACCAAAATGATGTTTAGCCTAGTAATGGTTCACCTTTGGGGAGGAAATACAAATTTTCCTAAAAATGTCATTGCTGAAACCAATGCATGTTTTCGTTTCTAAGTGTAGTAAAAGAGGTGTCTGGCCCGCTTCAAACCTGGCATCAGAATATCAATAAATAGTTCTGATACTTCAGATAAAGATATTACTATTATTATTCTTGAACAATAAAGCAATTGTTTGAAAGGCTGTAGTCCATTTCTTAACCTTGTAGTTGTGAGTTCTGTTGGGGGTTCAAGAACCCTGAATGGTGTGCAAAACGTGTGTATAAGAATTTTCGGGGAGATGGGGAGAAGGCATGCAGCGGCAATCTTTTTAAAGAAGTCTACGAGCCAAAACGGGGTTATTAAAAAAAAAAAAAAAAGGTATGCATGGGACTATGCAATCACTGTTAAATGTGTTTAAAAAGCATCCGTTCATCCAGTGACCCAGATCCTAAGATAAGCTGTTCGTTCGAAACGCCTTCTGGTTCAGAATCGATTCACCCCTGCCCCTTATATACACACTCTTTTCAACAGAGCCCATTCTCGACCCTCCTCAGCAGTCGGGCCGGCTGCACGCCCGGGAACCCCAAGCGCTCGCGTACCTCGGCGCTGGCTCGATTAAGGTGGTGGTGTCCAGGTAGTGGATCTTGTAGAACTCCAGCAATGCCGGCAAATGGTCAAACTCCTGGTCCCCGATCTTAAAACGGCGATTAGGCAAAGAGTTGATGATGTAGTGGGAGACGCGCGAGTTCTCGGATACAGACAGCACATAGTCCCCGGGGCAGGTGGAGGAGTCGCGGACTAGGAACATGCCGTGGCGCTGGCCCTGGAGCCGGGTCTGCGCCTCCTGGCGAGACACCGGTCCCATGTACCAAGCAGAGCGATCTGAGGAGTCGAACCTGGCGGAGGACATGGTGCCCGGCCGGGGTTCTGTGGCGAGTCGGGGCGGCGGCTGCTCTCGCCTGTTCTGGAAGCCTTTGCCCGGCAGACGGCTTTGGGGCCGAGAAAGGGGCCTCTCGGCACACCTCTAGGCAAGCTTAGAGGGCCGGGCCAGCACCTGCCTCTCGGCTCCGGGCTCGCAGCATCCTCTGCCGCCGCCCGCCTGCTCCGGGGCCGCCTCACAGAAAGAGCCGGCCCAGGGAAAGCAGGGCAGAGCCCGGGGTCGGGTGGGCGAAGTCGAGCCGCAGCGGAGGCCGCCCTGGGGTTCTTGGGCTGTCTGACATACCGGGGGTGGTTCCAGTGGATCGCGACCTGGAAAGCTCCGGCTCCACAGCCGTACGGGTCTGCACTGACACCCGCCGACCACGAAGCACCGGACTCGAGGGAGCGTGGCGCCTCCGGGACGGCTTTGCCCAGCCTGTTCCCAAGAGCCACAGCAACAAAATGGCGGACGCGGGAGAAGCAGCCGGCCACCTCCCCCTCGTCTCAGCGCACTCTGTCTGCGCACGCGCGGGACCCCGGCTCCCAGCGGCCGTCGGGGCCCTCCCCGTGACGTCGCTCGTCATAACCAATCAGCAACACGGTTGCGGTGGCCGGGGCGTGGGCTTCTAGCACCCGCTCCCGCGTTCCGGGAGGAGGCTTAAGGAGGCGTTGACCGCGGGCACTCCCTTCCTGGGCCTCGGTGCGCCGCCGGGGGCGCTGCCGCAGAGGAGTCTCCCAGGGTTGGCAGGAAAATAGTTGGAGCCGAGAGGGAGCGGCGTTCCGAAAACCTGCTTCTGGGAACAAAGCGTAACGTGCTCGCCGAATCGCGGGCCAGGGAGGCGTGGAACTGAGGTGACCTGGCCGACCGAGTGGCCAAAGGGACATTCAAGGGCGGACAGGCCCTAAAGGGCCGAGATTGCTCACGGAGGAGATGACCCCGGGAGCGAGCTGACCCCTAGATTACTGAATGGAGCGTGCTCTAGGTGGTTTAATAGTCTAAGGGACCCGGGTGGTTAGGTGACCCAGCTGGCACAAATGGGGGATGGGGAAAGCGAAGATTGCATTCACGAGTCTACAGCCTGGTATAACTTGTCCATTATAGGCTCTGAATCGCTGCAAATAAAATACAAACGCCTCTGGGGAGTGGCCTGAAGGCTTCGCCTGCTCCGGATTCTGCCTGCTTCCCTCAGTTAATTTTCTCCCATTCACCCTTACTTACGCACCTTCAGCTATGCCCTCCTAACTGTCTCCTCCCTCAATCCCCACTGGAACTTAAATTTTAAGAAACCAGATTTCTTATCTGTTTTGCACAATGCCTGGCCCTAAGTGGATGCTCAAATATTTGTTGAATGACTGAAGTTGTGAAAATCATCAGGTCATTGGTGCCCGATTATTGGTAATAAACATCCTGAATTGGACAGACAAGAAAGTGCCCAGAAAGGGGAAGAGGCCAGAGAACCAAATCATAACTTATATCCCTCTGCCAATGAAACTTCTTTGGCCACTGGCATCCCCCAGGTTCAACACATTTTAGACTGTAGGAAGATAGGTGATGTCCATTCTAGGGTAAATTAAAGGGAAATGTCAGGGTATAGTGCCTTTTTGTGAATCCACAAAGATGCTTTCATATTGTATTAATCTCAGGTGCAATTTAAATACCAATAACATTGATGCTGACTACTGAGTTCAAGTCCTGGTTTAGTCAGTTGACTAGCTAGATGACTTGGACTAGTAACTTAAATCATTCTTTGCTTCATCTTGGCCATAATAATAGCACTCACTTCCTAGGTAGAAGTAAATGTATTAAACAAGCTAATACATGAAAAGTGCTCGGAATAGTGCCTGGCACATATTAAGCATCACGTAAGAGTTTTCCACTATTATTCACTCTCTCCCTGGGCCTCTACCTCCATAGTCTTAACGTGTGAGCAGATCTTTCCGTGGATGGGGAGAAAATTTTCCACTTGATTTTCTAGCTCCTTTTCACAGCTAGATTTACCATTTCCTCATCACCTACTTTTTGCCCACCTTCTTGAGCTGGCTTCTATCCTTGCTTTAACTAAAACTAGGCTTTTGAAGGTTGTCAGTAATCTCCATAAAAATTATCATTCTCTTTGACCTGGCCTTATGTGCTTAGAAAATCTCCTTTCTGGAAAGACTTTTTTTTTTAAAGTTCCTGTGACACTAACATAACTTTTTTTCTATCTTTCCAAATATACCTTCTCGGTGTGTTTTGTTTTGTTGTGCAGTGCTGGCAATCCAACCCAGGGCCTCCTGTATGCCGGGCAAACAATATACCACTGAACTACATCCCCAGCCTCTCAGTATCTTTCCATAGCATGTTTGTCTCCAGTCACTTAAGTATAGATGCTCAGTGCTTCACTTCTCTATAGCTTCTCTGGCAGGTTCATAATCATCATGAATATTCTAGGGGTCACCTCTCTGGTGACTCCAAACACATGTATTCTAAAAATAGAACAAAAATCACACCTGTGATTACTGTGCCAACAACACTGTAGTCACAGCCTAAATTAATTCTTATCACTTTTTAAAAAATAATTTTTATATATCTATTTTTTAGTTGTAGTTGAACACAATACCTTTATTTTATTTATTTATTTGTGGTGCTAAGGATCAAACCCAGGCCCTTGCACATGCTAGATGAGCACTTTACCACTGATCCTCAACCCCAGCCCCACACCTTTTTTTTTTTCTTTTTTTGTACTGAGGATTGAACCAAGGGGCACTTTACCAATGAGCTACAACCCTGAGCATCTTGGGGGTAGACTATAATCTTTTGGATTCCCAGTGCCTAGCACAGTGCTAGCACATAATACATACTTAAATATTTTTTAATGTAGCTGGATAAAGATAGGAAGAAGCCAGAGAAAAATGAAAATTTAGTTTAATTAAAGGTAAGGAGGTTATAATTGTTTTCAGGTATTAACATAATAAGTGTATTTTCAATATATATGATAGGTAGCCAGGAACAGTAGCTCATAACGGTAATTGCAGCAGTTTGGAAGGCTGAGGTAGGAGGATTGCAAATTCAAAGCCAGCCTCAGCAACTTAACAAGGCCCTAGCAACTTAATGAGATCCTGTCTCTAAATAAAAATATCAAAAAGAGCTGGGATGTGGTTGGGTGTGGTAAAGTGCCCCCCCCTTCAATCCCCAGTAAACACACACACACACACACACACACACACGTGCACGCGCGCGTGTGTAATTTATATATAAATGGAACTAAGGCTTATTAGTTTATTACTTTCCCCTTCTCTGTCAAAAGCATCACTGTTTTTCTAATTCACAGGCTCAAAATTTGAGTCATCTTTAACTTAACTAAAGAACTCAATACCTAATTTATGTGGTGCTTTTCAGGTCACAAAATTTCATAGAATCTTCTTTTATTTAATCTAACCAAAATCCCATGAAGTACCCCTTTTATAGTTAATTCAGAGCTGGGCATGGTAGCACAAGCCTGTAATCCCAGTTGCTACTAGTTACTTGGGTGGCTGAGGCTGGAGGATCACAAATTCAAAATCGGCCTGGGCAATTAAGCAAGACCCTGTTTCAAAATAAAAAGTAAAAAAGGGGCTGGGGATGTAGAGTACCCCAGGGTTCAC
Source organism: Marmota marmota marmota (assembly GCF_001458135.2). Taxonomy (NCBI): domain Eukaryota; kingdom Metazoa; phylum Chordata; class Mammalia; order Rodentia; family Sciuridae; genus Marmota; species Marmota marmota. Next base: position 8,375,401 of record NW_026000130.1, on the reverse strand, counting down.
TCCCTGGTATCAAAAATAAATAATAATCCAAAGGCTCAGAGAGGCTAAGTGACTTAAAGTTATATAATTTGCAAGAGGCAGTTCTGGAAAATCTTGTACCTGGTCTTTTGATATCTGATCAAAATCCCATATATTTTTTCCCTGGTACTGGGAATTTAACCCAAGGATGCTCTATCACTGAGTTTCATCCTCATTCCTTTATATTTTATTTTGAAGCCTTTTTGTTGTTGTTGTTCATTTTTGTAATGCTAGATATTAAACCTAAAGTTTCATACGAAACACACACTCTACCACCAAATTACAGCCCTAGCTCTTTATTTTGAGACTGGGTTGCACTAAATTGATTTTGAATTTGTGATACTCCTACCTCAGTCCCTCCAGTTGCTGGGATTATTAGTGTATGCCACTGTGCTTAGCAAAATTCTATATTTTACTGTGACAAGATTGCCATGATTTAGTCCATTTTGTGTGGACTAGATCTGAGGCCCTTCAGAGTAATGTTTTGGGTTGCTGGGGATTAAACCAGGTTCTTGCATATGCTAAACTCTACATCTAAGCTATGACTTCACACTTCCTTCAAAGTAAATTCTAGTGCCAGAAAGAATATCAGCCCTAGCCAGGTGCTATGGCACATGTCTGTAATCCCAGCGAATAGGAAAGCTGAGGCAGGAAGATTGTAAGTTTGAGGCCAGCTTCAGCAAGACCCTGTCTTTATTTATTTATTTATTTATTTATTTATTTATTTCTGGTATGGGGTTTGAACTCACAGGCACTTGACTACTGACACATCCCCAGCCCTATTTTGTATTTTATTTAGACACGGAGTTTTACTGAGTTGCTTAGCACCTCGCTTTTGCTGAGTCTGGCTTTGAACTCTTTTGATCCTCCTGTCTCAGCCTCCCGAGCCACTGGGATTACAAGTGTGCATCACTGCGCCCAGCAAGACCCTGTCTTAAAACAAAAATAAAAGAGCTGGGGATATGGCTTAGTGGTTAAGTACCCCTGAGTTTAATCCCTAATAAAAAAAAAAAAGGTCCTGAAATAGGATAAGATGACTGGATTGGATTTCTTTTTTTTTTTTTTTTTTTTTTTTTTTTTTTTTTTTTTTTTTGGTATTAGGGATTAAACCCAGGAGTGTTTAATCATTAAGACACATCCCCAGTCCTTTTTATTTTTTATTTTAAGACAGGGTCTCACTGAGTTTCTTAGGGCCTAGCTAAATTGCTGAGACTGGCCTCAAATTTGTGATCCTCCTTGCCTCAGCCTTCCTAGTTACTGGGATTGCAGGTGTGTACTACCATGCCTGAATGGATTGAATTTCATATGATACTTACAAAGTGCTATATTTCCCTGCTTACGAATGATTAAATATAGAGCTGGGGATGTGGCTCAAGTGTTAGCACACTCTCCTAGCATGCGTGAGGTACTGGGTTCGAGTCTCAGCACTACATAAATGCAAAATAAAGATATTGTGTCCACCTAAAAAAAAACTAAAAAATAAATATTAAAAAAAGAATGATTAAATATAGACCAAAATATCTTTCATTTGGTTTCAGAATAGTCCAAAATGGAATTGGATGCAGGTTAGATAAGGTTAAAACAAGAAGCTGGAGTTGAACATGGTGGTGTGTCCCAGCAACTTGGGAGGTTGAGGAAGGAAGACTGCAAGCTTGAGGCCAGCCTCAGCAACTTGGAAAGACCCTGTCTCAAAAAAAAAAAAAAAAAAGTAAAAAGGGCTGGAAATGTAGCTCAGTGACAAAGCACTCCTGGGTACCAAAATTATAATAATAATACCTAAATGCTAAGAGATAACAAAATGGAAATGAGTGGAGATATACACAGAAGCATACAAAGAGGGGCTGTAATGGATAAATTTATAATGCTATCTTACCTTGTTCATTCCCAGGTTTTTTCAGATGGTATTATACTGAGATTTATGTCTTCTAAAGTAATTACAATCTAGACAAAGGACTGATAAGGCTTTTTGAGTAACTTGTCTGAATCCCTTACTTCCTAGCCCTGACACTGCCCTGTATAGAGGCCACAACTCTGGAACTCTTATTGATTTTCTGTTCTTCCTTACCTGGGCAGACCCAATCTTTTGGGAAATGAATAAGGTCAGATAATCTTCATAGATTGCTGCCTTAAAGGCAGTACAGGCTAATATTCTTTCCTTTTGCCTTTGATTCCTTTCCTTTCCAGCAATGATGCTAAGGATAGAAGAGGTATGACAATGTAGACATGAAATTACATAAGGTATTTACTTCCATGAGTTGATAAGATCAACAGTTCTCATGCTCTAAATAATGATTTGGTTGACCTGTTTCATTTCTGTTGCATTTACTAACCTGATATCTTTGCTCCCTGTGCAACACTTTGCTCCCTGTGCAACAAATTTTCCCTCTTCTCAATTCTTTTTTTTTTTAAGAGAGAGAGAGAAAAGAGAGAGAGAATTTTTAATATTTTCAGTTTTTCGGTGGACACAACATCTTTATTTTATTTTATGTGGTGCTGAGGATCGAACCCAGCGCCCCGCACATGCCAGGCGAGCGCGTTACCACTTGAGCCACATCCCCAGCCCTCTTCTCAATTCTTCTTGGTCACTATTCCCATGTTTTTTGTTACTATAATTTTATTTTATTTATTTTTATGTGGTGCTGATTGAACCCAGTGCCTCACATGTGATATGCAAGCACTGTACCACTGAGCTACAGCCCCAGCCCATTATTCCCCATGTTTTGCATATGTTTCCTATTTTTTTCCAGTGATGAAGGTTGAACCCAGGTCCTCACACATGTTAGATCTGTCACTAAGCTACACCCCCAGCACCTTACATATATTTCTAAGTTTATCTTCCTAAACTAAAAAAGAATCTCATTGATGACTTCTTTCTTCCCTCCTGTTATTTTGCCACTACAATCAGATCCCAATTATAATTTTCTGTGACAAACTCCCAGATTAATAATAACTTATGAGCTGAGGATGTAGCACAGTGGTAGAGTATTTTCCAAGTGTATGCAAGGCCCTGGGTTCACTATTCCTAGCACTGCCAAAAATTAAAATTCTGTTATGGAATGCTGTATCCAAACTAGACTTAGCTGTGTATCCAGAAGCTTTATTAGAAAGCACTAATACTTCTTGTACAGGTGTTTTGAAGAAATATGGTCATTCTTCAGCAATTAAGTATATACAGATCAAAACCATACTGAGATTTCATCTCATTGTAGTTAGAATGGCAGCCATCAAGAATACTAATAATAACAAAGGTGCCAAAAATGCATGTTGGAGAAAATATAGCCTTTTAAACAAATGGTGCTAGGAAAACTGGATATTCATACGTAGAAGAATGAAACTAGATTTCTAGCTCTTGCCCTGCACAAACGTCAAATCAAAGTGGATCAAAGACTTATGAATTAGACCAGAAGTGTTGCAACTGCTAGAAGAAAACATAGAGTGAACACTCCAACCTATTGGTGCAGTCTCCACCTTCCTTAACAAGACCCTGAAAGCTCAAGAAATAAAACCAAGAATCAATGAGTGGGATGACATCAAGTTAAAAAGCTTCTGCATAGCAAATGAAACAATAAGGATATGAAGAGAAAGCTTACAGAATGGGAGAAAAATCTACTCCTCTGATAAGGGATTAATATCTACAATATAAAAAGAACTCAAAAAACTTAACACCAAGAAAACAGTACAATCAGGAAATGGGCAAAGGAACTAAAAGACATTCCTCAAAAGAAGAAACACACTGGCCAACAAATATATGAAAAAATGTTCAACATACCTAGCAATCACGGAAATGCAAATCAAAATTATGCTGAGATTTTACCCTACTCCAGTCAGAATGGCAGTTATCAAAAATACAAATAGTGGCCTGGGATTGTGGCTCAGTGGTAGAGCGCTCGCCTAGCACAGGTGGGACCCGGGTTTGATTCTCAACACCACATAAAAATAAAGACATTGTGTTGTGTCCATCTACAAAAAGATTCTCCCCCCCCCTCCTTTCAAAAAAATACAAATAGTAATAAATGCTGACAAGGATGTGAGAAAAAATATACACATATATTGGGACTGTACATTAGTTCAACCATTTTGGAGATTTCTCAAAAAACTAGGAATGAAACCACCAAATGACCTGGCTTTTCCACTCTTTAGTATTTATCCAAAAGACTAAAATTAGCATACTATAGTGATACAGCCACATCAATGTTTACAGCAGTACAGCTAACTATAGCCAAGGTATGGAACCAGTTAAGGTGCCCATCAATAGATGAATGGATTAAGAAAATGTATAAAAATGGGAGTTCATAACCCACTTGAATCTAATGTATGAAATATGATATGTCAAGAGTTTTGTAATGTTTTGGACAACCAATAAAAAAAATGTGTATATACACAATGGAGTTCTACCCAGTCATAAAGAAGATTGAAATTATGGCATTTGTTGGTAAATGAGTGAAGCTTCATCATTGTAAGTGAAATAAGCAAGACTCAAAAAATCTAGGGTCGAATGTTTCATAAGCAGAAGCTAGAACAAAATAAAGGAAAAGGGGGAGCCAATAAAAAGATATGGAAGATGGGGCTGGGGATGTGGCTCAAGTGGTAGGGCGCTCGCCTAGCATGTGTGAGGCACTGGGTTCAATTCTCAGCACCACATAAAAATAAAATATTGTGTCCAGGGGCTGGAGATGTGGTTCAAACGCTAGCACGCTCGCCTGGCACGTGTGCGGCCTGGGTTCAATCCTCAGTACCACATACAAACAAAGATGTTGTGACCGCTGAAAACTCAAAAAAATAAATATTAAAAAATTCTCTCTCTCTCTTAAAAAAAGATATTGTGTCCACCTAAAACTAAAAAATATTTTTAAAAAAGATATGGAAGATGAGTGGAAAAGAAGAAATAGATAGAGGAGGGACAGGAAAAGGGAGGTCATGTGGAATGAATTTGACAAAATTATGTGCATTTATAAATAGACCACAGTGAATTTGACCCTATGTGTATCTATAGCGTACCAATTAAATATAAATAAATAATCCAGATACAGTGGTGCACACCTGTAATCCCAGCAGCTCGAAAGGCTGAGACAGGAGGATTGCCAAGTTCAAGGCCAGCCACAGCAATTTATTGAGGCTTTAAGCAACTTAATGAGACCCTGTCCCAAAAAATAAAATGGACTACGGATGCAACTCAGTGGTAAAGCACTCCTGGGTTCAATCTCTAGTACCAAATAAATAAGTAAAAGGAAGATCAATAGAGTAGAGGAAAAGGAATAGGAGGAGAGAAAAGGGGAAGGAAAGAAGGGGGGGACATTGGAGATTGAAATTAACTAAATTATACTCTGTGCATACATGTATGATTATGTCAAAATGACCCCAGCTGTATGTATAACTAATGCACCGATAAAAACAAAAAACAACAACAAAAAAAACACCACCCACACACAAGCCAGGCATGATACTGCACACCTGTAACCCCAGTGACTCAGGAGACTGAGGCAGTAAGATCACAAGTTTGAAGCCAGCTTAATGAGGCTCTAACCAACCTTATCTCAAAAAAATAAAAAGGACTGGGGATGTAGCTCAAAGGCAAAGCACCCCTGGGTTTAATCCCCAGTTCCAATAAATAAATGAAAGATTACAATAATAAATGCTGAAGAGGATGTGGAGAAAGAAGAACAATTTTATGCTATTGGTGGGTCTGTAAAGTAGTATAACCATTGTAGAAATCAGTATGGAGGTTCTTCAAAAAGATTAGAAATGGAACTATATTATGACCCTGCCAAAGAATTAAAATTACCATATTATATTGATACATGCATACCCATGTTTATAGCAGCACAATTCACAATAACTAAACTATGGAAGCAGCCTAGGTGTCTGTCAATGGATGAATGGATAAAGAAAATATGGTTTATATACACAATGGAATCTTATTCAACCATAAAGAAGGATAAATTCATTATTTGCAGGAAAATGGATAGAATTCAAAAATATTATTTTAAGCAAAATAAGGCAAACTCAAAATGTAGATTTTCTTTCATGTGGAAGCTCAAGAGAAAAAAGGAAAAGAAAGGGCATGGGAAATCTCATGAAAATTGAAGGGAAATCAGTGAAGTAGAGGAAAGGGACCAGGGAGAGGAAGAAGAGGAGGGAAAGGGGAAATTCTAGGTAATTATATTGGCCAAATTATGTTGTGTGCATTTATGAATATATAAGAATGAATTCCACTATGATGTACAATTATAATGCACCAATAAAAAATATGGAAAAACAGAAAAGTATGGCCATGATTCCCTTGCAATTTTATTTTTGTGTGTATTAATGGGGATTGAACTAAGGGGAACTCTACCAATCAACTAAATCCCCAGCAATTTTTATTTTGAGACAAAGTGTCACTCACCAAGTTGTCCAGATTGGATTTGAACTTGGGATTCCCCTGTCTCAGCATTTGAGTTGCTTGGGATTACGGGTGTATACCACCATGCCTGGCTCCTTGCAACATTTTCTTTCTTTCTTTCTTTCTTTCTTTTTTTTTTTTTT
>NW_026000130.1:8344966-8368309 GCF_001458135.2 Marmota marmota marmota | reverse complement strand
TTTCTTTCTTTTTTTTTTTTTTGTGTGTGTGTGTGGAGATTAGATTAAATCCAGGGCCTCCTGCATGCCAAACACTACTCAGCTACACCCTTACCTCCTTTTTAACCATTTTCTTTTCCTTTTTTTTTTTTTTTAAGACACCACCTCAGGAGGCTGGGGTGTGGCTTAGCAGTAGAGTGCTTGCCTCCCACGTGTGAGGCACTGGGTTGGGTTCCATCCTCAGCACCACATAAAAGTAAATAAAATAAAGATACTGCGTCTGTGTATAACTAAAAAATGTTTAAAAAAACAAAACAAAACACCATCTCTTGGGCTCATATGTTTCTCCTGCCTCATCCTCCTGAGTGACTGGAACTACAGACATGCAACAAAGAGACTGGCTTTGCAATTTTCTATTTTTTCCTCCCAGAACTGGGGATTGATCCCAGGGATACTTTACCATTGAGCTACATCCCCAGACCTTTTAATTTTTTATTTTGAGACTGGATCTCACTAAGTTGTTGAGGCTAGTCTGGAACTTTGTTGTCCTCCTGCCTCAGCTTCCCATCACAGGTGTGCATCACCACACCCAGCCTCTAATGTAGTTTGTGTATGTGATACCAGGATTGAATCTAGGGGTGCTCTACTATTGAACTACTACACAGAAATGTTATTGGTGAAGTTCTGAGTAGGATGATCTTTCCACTAGAGGACACTGATTCCTCTCACACTTAAACAATCTAGTTCTGTGCATCTCTTTAGAACAAGCTTTTATTGTGAAGGGCCAGTTAATATCATGTTAGGGGCTGGGGATGTGGCTCAAGCGGTACGCACGCACCTGGCATGCGAGCGGCCCGGGTTCCATCCTCAGCACCACATATAAAGATGTTGTGTCCGCCAAATACTAAAAAATAAATATAAAAAAAATAATAATAATATCATGTTAGGCTTTATGGCCAAGGCCCACAAAGAATATTATGTAGGTACTTCTACAAATTTTATATTGATTAAGATAATTAAATTATTAATTAAATAAAACAATTATGTACAACTGTGTGTGTGTGTGTGTGTGTGTGTGGTTCTGGAGATCTAACAGCCTTGTGTATGCTAACCTTATCACTGAGTTGAACCCCCAACCAGGTATAATCTGTTTTGTAATCCAGGTACACTAATGAGACAAATGGAATTTTTTTGTTTGGCATCACATTCTGTTTTATTAGTGTTCAAAGATAGTGTTCCCTACCACTTGCTGAAGTGTATCAATGCTGATCTATAATGTGTTTTCATCTTTAAAAAAAAATTTTTTTAGTTGTAGATGGACACAATACCTTTATCTTACTTATTTATTTTTATGTGGTGCTGAGAATCGAACACAGTGCCTTATATGTGCTAGGCGAGTCACTGAAGTACAGCCCCAGCCCTACATGTTTCATCTTTGAAAATGGTTTTCATCTAAATGGTAGTGCCAATACCCATATCAGTCTGTAAACATATGATTTTAATTAAGCATAATCTTCATTGTTGGAAGGTATTTATAGAATTCTGTTAGACTTTCTCTTGATATTTGCCTTTTAGCATATTGCAGATTAATCACCTTCAAATGGAGGTTAGGTGGATGCATAATTAAGTGGATTTTGAAATATGGGAATTTCCAATGCTCTTGGCATCAAGTTCTATACAATGTCTTTACAACTGTAATTTAAGTTGAGAAAAATGTATCTGCTGCAAAACTGCATGGGAATGGAGATCTTGCTTCTTAGTTTAACTTTGGATAATACAGAAATTTTTAAAGCAATTTAACATTGCTTGTGTTTCAAAACAATGTTAGTTATCATTGAAATGGCTTTTTCTGCAGTATACATTTTGCATATAAACACTGTTTTGCACCATAATTTTAGTTTGAATTCCTTAAGAAACATCAAACTTGTATCAAAAGCTAATTTTCAAAGTACTCAGTAATAATGGTTTAGAAAGATGCTTTCCTGTTCTGAAGTCAATTTTGGTTCTGAACTCAAAAAACAAAGAAAAGATGCAGGCTAAAGGTGTAGCTCTGTGATAAGAGCTCCTGTTTGGTGAGCCAAATGTCTTAGGTTCAAATCCCTGCCCCACAAAAAACAAAAGCTGAAATGTTGTGTGTGATAGGAATGTTAAACTTCTATTTCTTACAAAAATTCACAGATCTGAGGATGGTTAAATATATGAGCAAATGAGATTCACTATTGATACTTATTATTGAATTACATGATTGAAATATTTTCTGTAGATTAGTTCCAGATGAATAATATAACAAAAAACAATATAGGCTACTAGAGGTATTTTGGACTAGACAGAGGGGGAATGAAGGGGGAGGGGAGGGGATGTGGGATAGGAATGATAGTAGAATGAATCAGACATTATTACCCTATGTGCATATATGATTTCATGACCTGTATAACTCTGTATCATGTACAACCAGATGAATGCGAAGTTATGTATGGTGTGTCAAAATGCATTCTACTGTTATGTGTAACTTATTAGAACAAATAAACACACACACACATACACTATATGGGCTAAACACCTTACATTTTCTAGAGCCTTACAAATTTGTTCAACTTTCTTTTCTGCTCACACATTTTTACCACCATCAGTTGTAGCATCTTAACAGATTCCAATTCAGATTCCAACTGATGTATTGAATTAGTATTTTCTCAATTTCTTTGGATATAGTATCACCTCTATAGTTGTTCCAAAGCCTGAAGATGTAGCTCAGTGATAGAGTGCTTGCCTAGCATGCTCAAGACCCTGTATCCCATCCCCAGTACCATAAAAAAGACATTTAAAAAGTGTATCATAATGGTGTACACCTGGAATCCTAGCTGGACAATTTAGCAAGACCCTGTCTTAAATAAAAAGGCCAGGCATGGTAGGGAAAGCCTGTAATTCCAGCAGCTCAGGAGGCTGAGGCAGGAGGATTGCATAGTCAAAGCCTGGCTCAGCAACTTAGTGAGGCCCTAAGAAACTTAGCGAGAACCTGTCTCAAAAAATTAAAAAGTAAAATAAATTTAAAAATAGGCTGGGGCGGGGCTGGGGATGTGGCTCAAGTGGTAGCGCGCTCGCCTGGCATGGGTGCTGCCCGGGTTCGATCCTCAGCACCACATAGAAACAAAGATGTTGTGTCTGCCGAAAACTAAATTGTAAATAAAATATTAAAAATAAATAAATAAAAAATAAAAATAGGCTGGGGGGCGCTGGGGTTGTGGCTCAGTGGTAGAGCACTCACCTAACGTGTGAGGCACTGGGTTTGATCCTCAGCACTGCATAATAATAAATAAGTAAAGTCATTGTGTTCATCTATAACTATTTATATTTATAAAAACATAATTTTTTAAATGGGTTGCAGTGGTAGCTCAGTGGCTGAAAGCCCCTGGCATTCCTTGGTACTATAAATAAATAAATAAGGCTGAGGGTGTAGCCCAGTGGGAACGCTTGTCTACTATGCACAAGGTCCTGTGTTTAATCCCAGTACCACACAAAAAAGAAAAAGGTGTATCACTATTGTTTCATATAGACTATTCAGAGGGGATTTTTTCTTTTTTTGGTGCTGGAGATTGAACCTAGTGCCTTGTACATGTGAGGCTATATCCCCAGTCCAAGAGGCTTATTTCTTGGTGACTTCAAATTTACATTGACACCTCAAATAATCACCAACTAAGCCAGTTGTCATCCCAGTGACTTGGGAGGTGGAGGCGGGAAGATCACAAGTTTGAGGACAGCCTTAGAATAAAAAGGGCTGGGAGACCCTATGGGCATATATGATGCTCAGCAGTAAGAAGGCTCCTGTGTGGTTAAATCCCTAGTACTACAAAAAGAAAAAGGAAACTAGTGGTATTGATAACATCTGTGAACTCATTGATAATCTAGGAAAATCACTTTTCTTATTTTTTCAATTGTCTATTGATAGTCCTTCTAGTGTCCTCAGGTTTTTGAGAATTGTTCTCACTGAAAGTCTAATTAATCTAAAACAAGTTTATTTTCTCTGGACACGTTACATCAATAACTACAATCAAACACAATTTAATGAACTCACCACCAGTAAGTAAGCAACTTTCTTTATTTGACTTACAAATGGACCATTGGAAACTTACTTTGCAGTTTCATTTTGATTTTTTATTGTTGTGTTGATGAGTTATTTCATTTGAAATTTTCTGATTTTTCTGAATTGTTTTCCTCTAATATTAGGAATATTTTCAAGACTGCTTAGTTTAGGTTGACATATATCATATTGTTTTAGCATAGATACAGTGTCATTGCATAATAAAAATAATGCTTTGCCATCTTATTTAATATCACAATAATCTATATTCCATTTTGCCTTAAAAATGTGACATTTGTGCCATATGGTGACACATATTTATAGTCTCAGGTCTTTGGGAAGCTTGAGCCTAGGATTTTTTTTTATAAATTACTTTAAAAAATATTTTTAGATGTTTATATACATTTATCTATCTATCTATTTATTTATTTATTTAAACATTTATTTTTTAGGTGTAGATGGACACAACACAATGCCTTTATTTTTATGTGGTGCTGAGGATCGAATCCGGGTCCTGCTAGGCGAGCGCTCTACCACTGAGCCACAATCCCAGCCCTACATTTATTTTTTATTTATTTATATGTGGTGCTGAGGATCGAACCCAGTGCCTCACACATGCTAGGCAAGTGCTCTGCTAGTGAGCCATAATCCCAGCCCCTAATAAATAACTTTTAAAAAAATGTTTTTTAGTTGTACATGGACACAATACCTTTATTTATTTATTTTTATATGGTGCTGAGTATCCAACCCAGTGCCTTAAACATGCTAGGCAAGTTCTCTACTACTGAGCTACAACCGAAGCCCTGAGCCTAGGGGTTTGAGACCAGCCTGGACAATATAGCAATACCCAGCTTAAAAAAATAAATAAAAATTAAGATGGGCTTGGTGCTTGTCTATAGTGCCAGCTACTTGGGAGACTGAGGCAGGAAGATCCCTTAAACCCAGGAGTTAAAGGATAGCCTGAGCAATACAGCTAGTCCTATCTCTAAATATATAAATAAATTTTTAAAAAAGTGTGACATTCAAAGTTCACTTTCCTCCTCCTCCCTTCTCTCCTCCACCACCTTCTTCTGTTTTTGGTACTGAGGATTTAACCCAGAGGCACTTTACCACGGAATCACATCCCCAGCCCTTTTTTTCAGACAGGATCTCACTAACTTGCTTAGGGCCTTGCTAAATTACTGAGGCTGGTCTTGAACGTGTGATCTTCCTGTCTTAGCCTCCTGAACAGCTGGAATCACAAGCGTGTGCCACCTCACCTGACTACTTTTCTTTTGATGTAATGGAAGTACACTGGCATTTGAGTAAATAAAATGTTGTCATACAGCGACAACATGTGGCTTTTATTTTTCTTTTCTTTTGGTGCTGGGGCTTGAACTCAGGGCCTTGAGCATGCTAGGCATTTGCTTTACCACTAAGCTCCGCCCCCAGCCACATCAAGCATTTGAAACACTGTTGACTTGTAGTGGACCAAGTGGCAGCACAAAGGGATGAGAGTACCCCATATGGTCTCTGCCACAGCTACTCATTATAATGGCAAAGCAGCCATCAGCAACATGAGTTTATCCCAGTGGGTGAAGAAGTAACCTTATTGTAATAAAATTTTATTTATGGACCCTGAAATTTAAATTTTCACCCAATCTTCCCATGTCACAAAATAGTCTTTTGACTCCCCCCACCAATGGTTTAAAATGTAAAAATCTACGCTGCCCACAAGCCATATAGAAAGAGTCACCCTGGACATTGTTGGCCAACTTGAGACCAAAAATGTTCCATATTAAATGTGTGCCTTTTGTGCTGCTCTCAGTGTGATTACCACAAATTGTTTTGTTTTTTTTAAGAGAGAGAGAGAGAGAGAGAGAATTTTTTAATATTTATTTTTTAGTTTTCGGCAGACACAACATCTTTCTTTGTATGTGGTGCTGAGGATCGAACCCGGGCCGCACACATGCCAGGCGAGCGCGCTACTGCTTGAGCCACATCCCCAGCCCCTTTTTTTTGTTGTTGTTTTTGTTTTTTGTTTTTGTACTAGGGATTGAACCCCGGAGTGCTTAACCACTGAGTCATATCCCCAGCCCTTTTTATTTTTTCTTTTGAGGTAGGGTCTTATTAAGTTGCTTAGGACCTTGCTAATTCACAGAGACTGGCTTTGAACTTGTGATCCTTCTGCCTCAGTCTTTGTGATTACAGGTGTGTACCACCATGCCTGGAGAAAATTACAACTTCTAATAGAAATATCTCTCTCCTGAAGAAGGTGCCCAATTATAATCACTCACCCCTGATAAATAAATTCAATACTGGTTTAAGTTTACTTCATCTTTGTGTCTGACCAAATTCTGTTTCATAGTATTCAATCCCAGAAAGACTGGTATCTGATCCATGGTGACATCCTATCGCACTGTCAACATCTAACCCAGATGGAGTTCTCTCATCTAGTTATAGCATTTCATCCATGAGAGGTGACTTGAATCATCAGGGTTAGGTTCTAGAACACAGAGCCGATGCTAAATACCACCTATACCTACAATACAAACACTGCCTCTAGCTGGCCATGTGATGGTAGTGCATGCTTGTAATCCCAGCAACTCAGGAGCCTGAAGCAAAAGGATCACAAATTCAAGGCCAGCCTGGGCAATTTAGCAAGACCCTGTCTCAAAAAATAAAAATGGCTGGGGATAGAGCTCAGTGATTGAGTGCCCCTGAGTTCAATCTCCAGAACCAGAAAGAAAAGAAAACAAAACAAACAAACAAACAAACAAAAAAAAAAACCCCATCTCGCTGATCCTTTGTTTCATTGGAGAGTGAGGCATAAAGCAGTGATTCTCCATGCTGACTGAGCATCTCTCTAATCCCAGAAAGCTAGTTTATTTGGCTTGGATAAACCTGAGTAATTGTGTGTGTGTGTGTGTATGTATGTGTGTATTTTTGTGGTTACTAGGGATTGCCACTGAGCTATTGCCCAACACCTTAAAAAAAACAAACAAACAAAAACAACAACAACAACAACAAAAAAAAAACATTTATTTTAGCATGGAATGGAGGCCCAGGCCTGTAATTCCAGCAATTTGGGAGGCTGAGGCAGGAGGATCCAAATTCAAGACCAGCCTCAACAATTTAGTGAGGTCTTAAGCAATTTAGCAAGATTCTGCCTCAAAATAAAAAATAAGCTTGGTATGGTGGCGCACATCTGTAATCCCAGTGGCTCAGGAGACTGAGGCAGGAGGATCACAAGTTCAAAGCCAGCCTCAGCAACAGCAAAGCGCTAAGCAACTCAGTGAGACCCTGTCTCTAAATAAAATACAAAATAGGGTTGGGGATGTGGCTCAGTGGTTGAGTGCCCCTGAGTTCAATCCCCAGTACCAAATAAATAAATAAATAAAAATGGGCTGGGGATGTGGCTCAGTGGTTAAGTGCCCCTCTGGTTTCAATCCCAAGTACCAGAAAAAGGGTAGGGGGTGGGCACTGGGCTGACACAGCAATGGCTTAACAAAATACAATTTCTGACATAGGCAGGGCAACTTTTCTCCATGCAGTGACTAAGTGATCCATGCTTGTGGAAGCTCCACCCTTATGATTATTTTCTGTGTATGTGATGCTGGAGATCAAACCCAGGGCCTTGTACATGCAAGGCAAGCACTATATCAACTAAGACACATCCCCCAGCCCTCCTCAGTCCTTTTTTACTTTTTATTTTGAGACAGGTTCTTCCTACATTGCTTAAGTCCTCATTTAGTTGGTAAGGCTGTCTTCAAATTTGGGATCCTCCTATCTCAGCCTCCAAAGTTACTGGAATTACAGGCATGTGCCACTGTGCCTTGCTACATCAAATGTCAACATGTAACTTTATCCCTCTGCAGTTGGATTAGGGAGAGAACTGGAGAGTCCCTATAGTTTACTTGCACCAGATATTAAATCCTTTAGCCCAGAAGAAACATGTTAACTCTGCTTACATTTCAAGGACCAGAATGAGTCACATGCCAAGCATAAATTCAGGAGGAGCAAGAAATTGTTTTCTCCATATTCTCAGAAGTAGAGAAGAACTGAATATTTGATAAAAATTTTATGTTCAACTTTTAGATTCTTGTCAATCTGATAGGTGAAAAAATGTTCAGGGTGTAAGGTCAGGCACTGGTGACCAAAAGGAGGTGGATTAAAAGCAGCTGAACAAGGCTTTATTCAGATTTACTCCCAGGCGAGACCCTCCAGTCCAATATAGCAGGCCGGGAGAATCGTGCCCAGGCTCAGTCGGATTGGAATTTTATTGGGCTTAGGGCACAAAGGGAGGGCTTGGGACGGGAAAGGGAGGTTTTTAGAGTCCCTTGTCCTCTAAAGGGCTGGGGCTGGTCGTGGGATCTTGCTGAGATCCATGTCCTTCCAGGATTGGTCAGGAGACCCTGCTGATTGACAGGTGGTTATGAGGCATCATCACTGCTTTTCTGTCGGTTCCTGATTGGTTGTTCTTTCCCACGCCAGGGTTGCCTGGTGCTTTGTTCCCTTAGCCACCTCAAACTGACCTAACACAGAGCGTTTTTATTTTTTATTTCTCTTATCGTAAGTATGATGGCATGTTTTCATGTGTTTCAGGGCTATTTTCAGTAGTTTTTAAAGCTTGCACCTCCTTGGGATTTTCTACTCAGTCTAGATTTTCTTTTTCTTTCTTTCTTTTTTTAAAATATTTTTTAGTGTTGATGGACCTCTATTTTATTAATTTATTTATATATGGTGCTGAGAATTGAGCCCAGTGCCTCACACATATGAGGCAAGCACTCTACCACTGAGCCACTCAGTCTAGGTTTCCCATTTGAGAGAAACATCTCTTTCCCTTTGTGGTTAGTAGAACAAATGTGGCAAACCCAGTGAGAACTTCTATTACACTGACACCCTGCCTTTTATGTAATAGCAATGATTTGAGTCTTATAGTTAGATATCTTTCAATCAGTAACCATAGCATTCAGACTCTATAACTTTGTACCACAATGGGTGACTGGATGATCATTCTATAACAGAGCCAGAACTAGAAATCTTTTCCTAAAACCAAGCAAGATGCAATGTTTATTTACTAAGAGTCTTGCATTGATGTCTGTAATCACCATCTCTATTTGAAGGGCACAACAGCTTGAAATTGTCTTCCAAAGGTCCATGTATTAAAACTTGGTCCTAAACTTGGCACTACTGGGAGGTAGTGGAACCTCTAAGAGGTGGGGTCTATGGGAACTTTTAGGTCACTGGGGATAGTGGGATCCCACCCCTTTGTTTTTCTCTTTCTTTGATCTTTACAAAGCAAAGGGCCTTCGGCCTTCCTCTGCTACGTGCTCCCTTCTATGATGGACAGCCTTGCCACAGGCCTAAAAGCAATGGGGCCAACAAACCGTGGACTACAACCTCCAAAACTGAACCAAAATAAACCTTCTACTTTTCGAGTTTATTATCTCAGATTTTTTTTTTTGGGGGGGGGAAGGGTATTACCAAGGATTGAACTCAGGGGCACTTGACCACTAAGCCATATTCCCAGACCTATTTTGGATTTTATTCAGAGACAGAGTCATATTGAGTTGCTTAGGACCTCGTTTTTGCTGAGGCTGGCTTTGAACTCATCCTCCTACCTCAGCCTCCCGAGTTGATGGGATTATAGGCATGTACCACCACACCCAGCTCAGATATTTTGTTACAGCAACAGAAAGTATTTTATAACTCACCTTCACTTTACTCATCTCTTAATAGGGTAAAATAATTTCATAATTTAGAAAGCAGAATACTTCAATTCCATCAACCTTTCCTAACACAAGACCCCAAAAGTATAAAATAATGAATATATTTTTTCCCACTCAGTTCTCTGTTTACACATTTTTATTTTCTACCCATCATAAAGCTGTCCCTCTGGATATCTTTCCTTCTAAAACCAAAGATTTTGTTCTTGTTTAAACTCTCAGATTACCTAGGGTCTTCCTAGTCAATTCCTAGTGTCAAGCCTATTCAAAAAGTAGTCATGTATACAACCAGATATATGAAAAATTGTGCTCTATATGTCTAATATGAATTGTAATGCATTCTGCTTTCATATATAACAAATTAAAATTTAAAAAATAAAAAAAGTAGTCATGCTGGTGCAGTGATGCACAACTGTATACCAGTGGTTTGGGAGGCTAAGACAGGAGAATTACGAATTCAAAGCCAGCCTCAGCAATTTATCAAGGCACTAAGCAACTCAATGAGACCCTGTCTCTAAATAAAATATAAAATAGAGCTGGGGATGTGGCTCAGTAGTTGAGTACCCCTGAGTTCAATCCCTAGTATCAAAAAAAAAAAAAAGTAGCCATGCCATGTATGGTGGTACACTCTTATAATCCTGGTGATTTAGGAGGCTGAGGCAGGAAGATCACAAATTTTGAGACCAGTCTCAACAATTTTAGCAAAGCCCTAATACCCCTCTAGAGGGAGGCTGCATTTCTTGTTGCTCCATGACCTGGGATTCAAGCCTTGGGAATACTATTTCTCTGCAAGTTATTAGAGGACCCCCTGACAGCTGCTCCCATGCAGGAATCCTGCACTGGTCTCCCAGCCTCAGCATCTATGCAAGACCCCCCAGCTACCCACCCACACAGGACCCCCTGGCTGCTGTTTCCATGTGGACCCCCATCTATCAGCATGGGGTTCCCTCAGCCACCTCCTTCTTGGGACACTGCAACCACTGCTATAGTCGCCTGTACCTGGGGACATTTAACAGGGTCTGGAGACAGCCACCAGCCACAACACTGCACGCCACAAAGCTGCATCTATGATGAAGATGCCCAATGCCACCAGCTGGCCCAACATGACACCCAATATCTGAAAGCAGCCGCCTCCATTTTGGGACACTTTTGTCACCAACTTGGGTTATCCTTGCTACCACCACTGGGGGCAACTCCCAGCTTGGGACACTTGCTGGGGTCTAGAAGCAATATCAAGGTACCTATAGTTCCCCAACTCCCCTCTCTCTCCTGCAACCACTAACCTGGCATAGCCCTTACAGCTATGTGGCCAGTCTATAGCTCACAAAGACTGGCCCTGACCTGCCCAATATGAAACAGCTCTCTGTGACAGGTGCACAGGCCCCAGAGTGCAGTCTACAAGACCTCCATGGAGAGGTTCCTGATTGGGAAGTAGAAAGGGAGGAGGTGAGTGAGATATAGTTAAGAGACTAAATTAAAGAGCAGGAATTGTGAGGTCTACAGGCCATATAAAGAGATAAGACCAGGTGCCCACTTCACGTGAGCAGGCCCAAAGGAGTGCAGTCTTCCAATTGGGACAGCAAGTGCTATACCCCATATCCAGGAGTTCCACCTCTAAGACCAACCCTCCCACCCTAATAACCTTCCCCATCCTGAGGGTGGAGATACCAGCAAACAACAGACAACCCCGTCTATTGGATGAGAAGGGAAGCAGGAAAGATACTGAAGTCCAACAGAAACAATCCTTTAATTTTCCTTCAAGATTTCTTTCTTTCTTTCTTCTTTCTTTCTTTCTTTCTTTCTTTCTCTCTTTCTCTCTTTCTCTCTTTCTCTCTTTCTCTCTTCTCTTCCTCTCTTCTCTTCTCCTGACCTAACATCCCCAACATTTGTGAAAGAAGTATTTTTCATGGATTAGGCTACTGAGGACTGGGATGTCTGAATAGTATATTACAGTTGTGTTGTATGTTCTTTTATTTCCTATTTTTACATTTTTTATTTTTCTTAATTTTTATGTTTGCTGCTTGTTTTTTGTACTCTCTCTGTTGTCTTCCCACTTACTTGTCTTCCCAAAATCACTTTCTGTCTTTTCTCCTGCTACTAGCCAACTTCTCTTGATTCCTCTTTCACGCTTCCTAAGATCTAATAATTCTATATCCTCACCTCCTACTTCCTTATTATCTCATCCTATACCCTACCCCCAGTTCTTGCTTTGTCCACCATCAGAAATCATAGACCCTTTTGCAAACCTACTATATATAGTAGATAATAAGTGAACTCACCAATTTTCCATATATTGTGACAAAATTGTAAATATCTTAATAGAAGCTATTTGGTTTAAGGCTATAAATTGTTTGTATAGGGATCTGTTAATATTGATATCCCCCTAAAAGGAGAGGTGTTGGAACCCTGCAGGGACACTATAAACCTATAGGGAAAAAACTGTAACACCTCAGAGCCTCAGTGCTAGAAGGCAAGACATACAAACAACATGAAAAAACAAGGGAAGAAAGTGTCCAAACAAAGATACTCCATTATTAGAATCCATGGCCAGCATAACAGAAGAAATGTCAGAGAAGGAATTCAGGATATACATAATTAAAATGTTCTGTGAATTAAAGGATAATATAAGGGGCTGGGGATGTGGCTCAAGTGGTAGCGCACTCACCTGGCATGCGTGCGGCCCAGGTGTGGCCCAGGTGCAACCCAGGTGCGGCCCAGGTTCGATCCTCAGCACCACATACAAACAAAGATGTTGTGTCCGCCGAAAACTAAAAAATAAATATTAAAAAATTCTCTCTCTCTCTCTCTCTCTCTCTTTAAAAATAAATAAATAAATAAAGGATGATAAAAGAGAGCGAATACGGGCAGCAAAAAAATCATTTCTATAAAGAGCTATATAATCAAATACAGGAAGCAAAAGATTACTTCAATAAGGAGATAGAGACTCTGAAAAAAAACAAAACAGAAATCCTTGAAATAAAAGAAATAATAAACCAAATTAAAAACTCAATAGAAAGCATCACCAACAGATTAGAACACTTGGAAGACAGAACGTCTGACAATAAAGACAAAATATACAATCTTTAAGGGGCTGGGGTTGTGGCTCGGCGGTAGAGCGCTCACCTAGCATGCGCGAGGCCCTGGGTTCAAACCTCAACACCATATAAAAATAAATAAATGTGTACAACTAAAAATAAAAAAATATTTTAAAATATATATATATATATATACAAACTTTAAAATAAAGTTGACCACACAGTGAAGATGGTAAGAAGCCATGAACAGAACTTTCATGAATTATGGGATAACATTAAAAGACCAAATTTTAAGAATTATTGGGAGAGAGGAAGGCATAGAGTTACAAACCAAAGGAATGAACAATCTATTCAATGAAATAATATCAGAAAAAATTTCAAGCATGAATAATGAATTGGAAAACCAAATACAAGAGGCTTTCAGGATACCAAATGTGCAAAATCACAACAGACTTACACCAAGACACACTGTAATGAAAATGTTTAGCATACAGAATAAGGAGAGAATTTTAAAAGTCACAAGAGAAAGGAATCATATTATATATAGGAGGAAACCAATTAGGATCTCTGCAGATTTCTCAGGCCAGACCTTGAAAGCTAGAAGAGCCTGGAATAATATATACCAAATTCTGGAAGAAAATGGCTGCCAACTATTTTCTTATATCCAGCAAAATTAAGCACTAGATTTGATGATGAAATAAAAATCTTCCATGATAGGGCTGGGGTTGTGGCTCAGTGACAGAGCGCTTGCCTTGCATATGTGAGGCACTGGGTTCAATCCTCAGCACCACATAAAAATAAATAAACAAAATAAAGATATTGTGCCCATGCATAACTAAAAATATTTATTTTTTAAAAAACCTTCCATGGGCTGGGGATGTGGCTCAAGTGGTAGCACGCTCGCCTGGCATGCATTCGACCCGGGTTCGATCCTCAGCACCACATAGAAAGATGTTGTGTCCGCCGGAAACTAAAAAAAAATAAATAAATATTAAAAAATTCTCTCTCTCTCTCTCTCTCTCTCTTTAAAAAAAACTTCCATGATAAACAAAAGTTAAAAGAATTTACAACTAGAAAGCCTTTACTACAGAACATCCTCAGCAAAATAAAAACCAATCAAAGGAGAAACCAGGTCAAGTTAAAAACAAAAAATAAACAAAAATGATCAGGAATACAAATCATGTCTCAATAATAATCCTGAATGTTGATGGCCTAAACTCATCAGTCAAAAGACATAGACTGGCAGATTGGGTTTAAAAAATACCCAACAATATACTGACTTTAAGAGACTCACCTTATATGAAAAACGTAAAGTTTGGGAAAAAACATATACCACTTACATGGACTGCATAAGCAAGCAGGGGTTTCCATCCTCTTATCAAATAAAGTAGACTTCAAGCCAAAGTTAATCAAAAGGGATAAAGAAGGATACTTCATATTGCTTAAGGGAAACATACATCAATAAGACATAACAGTTATAAATATATATGCTCCAAACAATGGAGCTTCTACTTCATCAAACAAACTCTTTTTTTTTTTTCCAAACAAACTCTTTTTGAGTTCAAGAGTAAAATAGACCACAACACAATAATACTGGGTGATCTTAACACACCTCTTTCACCACTGGATAAATCTTCTAAACAAAAGCTACACAAAGAAACTATAGAAATCAATAGTATAATCAATAACTTAGATTTAACAGACATATATAGAATATTTCATCCATCAACGAGTGAATATACTTTCTTCTCAGCAGCATATGGATCCCTCTCTAAAATAGACCACAAAGCAACTCTTAGAAAATATGAAAAGTAGAGATACTACTCTGCATTCTATCAGATCATAATGGAATGAAATTAGAAATCAATGATAAAATAAAAAATAGAAGCTACTCCAACACCTGGAGACTAAATAATATGCTAATGAATGAACAATTGATTGCAGAAGACATCAAAGATTAAAAAATTCTTAGAGGTAAAAGGAAATATCACAACAGGCACTACAGAAATACAGAAGATAATTAGAAATTATTTTGAAAACTTGTACTCCAATAAAATAGAAAATATCGAAGGCATTGACAAATTTCTAGAGTCATGTAATTTGCCCAAATTGAATCAGGATGATATACACAACTTAAACAGATCAATTTCAAAAGACCAAATAGCAGATGCCATCAAAAGTCTACCAACCAAGAAAAGCCCAGGACTAGATGGATACACAGCCATGTTCTACAAGACCTTTAAAGAAGAACTAATACCAATACTCTCCAATTTATTTCAGGAAATAGAAAAAGAGGCAGCACTTCCAAACTCATTCTATGAGGCCAATATCACCCTGATTCCCAAACCAGGCAAAGACACATCAAAGAAAGAAAACTTCATGGTGGTATCACGATTCCAGATTTTAAACTATACTATAGAGCAATAGTAACAAAAACAGCAGGGTACTGGCACCAAAACAGGCTGGTAGACCAATGGTACAAAATAGAGGACACAGAGACAAATCCACAAAATTACAACTACCTTATATTAGACAAAGGTGCTAAAACCATGCAATGGAGAAAGGATAGCATCTTCAACAAATGGTGCTGGGAGAACTGGAAATCCATATGCAACAAAATGAAATTGAATCCCTTTCTCTCACCATGCACAAAAGTCAACTCAAAATGGATCAAGGAGCTAGGAATCAGACCAGACACTCTGCGTCTAATAGAAGATAAAGTTGGTCCTAATCTTCATCATGTGGGGGCAGGCCCCAAATTTCATAATAAGACACCTATAGCACAAGAGTTAAAACCAAGAATCAACAAATGGGACGAATTCAAACTAAAAAGTTTTTTCTCAGCAAGAGAAATAATATGCGAGGTGAATAGGGAGCCGACATCCTGGGAACAAATTTTTACCCCTCAAACATCAGATAGAGCTCTAATCTCTAGAGTATACAAAGAACTCAAAAAGTTAAACAACAAAAAAGCAAATAACCCAATCAACAAATGGGCCAAGGACTTGAACAGAAACTTCTCAGAAGAGGACATACAATCAATCAACAAATACATGAAAAAATGCTCACCATCTCTAGCAATCAGAGAAATGCAAATTAAAACTACTCTAAGATACCATCTCACTCCAATAAGAATGGCAGCCATTATGAAGTCAAACAACAATAAGTGCTGGCGAGGATTGGGGGGGGGAGACACACTCATACATTGCTGGTGGGACTGCAAATTGGTGCAGCCAATTTAGAAAGCAGTATGGAGATTCCTTGGAAAGCTGGGAATGGAACCACCATTTGACCCAGCTATTCCCCTTCTTGGACTATACCCAAAAGACCTAAGAAGAGCATACTACAGGGACACAGCCACATCAATGTTTATAGCAGCACAATTCACAATAGCTAGAATGCCCTTCAACTTAGATGCCCTTCAATAGATGAATGGATTAAAAAATGTGGCATTTATACACAATGGAATATTACTCAGCATTAAAAAAATAATAAAATCATGGCAATTGTAGGCAAATGGATGGCAGTAGAGCAGATTATGCTAAGTGAAGCTAGCCAATCCCTAAAAAACAAATGCTGAATGTCTTCTCTGATATAAGGGGGGTGACTCAAAATGGGATAGGGAGGAAGAGCATGAGAAGAAGACTACCACTAAATAGGGAAGAGAGGTGGGAGGGAAAAAGAGGGAGAAGGGGAGTTGCACGGAAGATGGAAGGAGAATCTCATTGTTATACGGAATACATATATGATGTTGTAATGAGAAAAAGAAAAAAAAAGTGTGTCACATTAGATTGGATAGAGAGAAAGGATGGGAGAGGAGGGAAGGAGTAGGGAGGATAGGAAGGGCAGCAGAATAGAATAGACAATATGATTGATGTATGTACATTCCATGTATGTATTATATGTCAAATTACATTCTACTGTCATGTATGACTAAAAAAATAAATAAATAAAAATTTTAAAAAAAGAAAGAAAACTTCAGACCAATATCTCTAATGAACATTGATGTAAAAATTCTCAATGAAATTCTGGCAAATCGAATACAAAAACATATCAAAAAAATTGTGCACCATGATCAAATAGGATTCATCCCCGGGATGCAAGGTTGGTTCAACATACGGAAATCAATAAATGTAATTCATCACATCAACAAACTTTAAAGATAAGAATCATATGATCATCCCAATAGATGCAGAAAAAGCATTTGACAAAATACAGCACCCCTTTATGTTCAAAACACTAGAAAAACTTGGAATAACAGGAACATATCTCAACATCATAAAGGCTATCTATGCTAACCCCCAGGCCAACATCATTCTAAATGAAGAAAAATTGAAGGCATTCCCTCTAAAAACTGGAACAAGACAAGGATGCCCTCTTTCACCACCTCTATTTAACATAGGTCTTGAAACTTTGGCCAGAGCAATTAAACAGACAAAAGAAATAAAAGGGAAACACATAGGAAAAGAAGAACTCAAATCAGCACTGTTTGCTGATGATATGATTCTATATCTAGAAGACCATAAAAGTTCCACCAGAAAACTTCTAGAACTAGTAAATAAATTCCATTAAAGTAGCAGGATATAAAATCAGTACCCATAAATCAAAGGCATTTTTGCATATCAGTGACAAATCCTCAGAAAGGGATATGAGGAAAGTTACCCATTTACAATAGCCTAAAACAAACAAATAAACAAACAAACAAAACAACTTGGGAATCAACTTAACAAAAGAGGTAAAGATCTATATAATGAAAATTACAGAACCCTAAAGAAAGAAGTCAAAGAAGACCTTAGAAGATGGAAAGATCCCACCTTGCTCTTGGATAGGCAGAATATTGACCATACTACCAAAAGCACTATACAGATTTAATGCAATTCCAGTCAAAATCCCAATGATATTCTTCATAGAAATAGAAAAAGCAATCATGAAATTCATCTGGAAAAATAAGAGACACAGAATAGCTAAAGCAATCCTTAGCAGGAAAAGTAAAGCAGGTGGCATCACTATACCAAACCTTAAACTATAGTACAGAGCAATAATAACAAATACAGCATGGTATTGGCACCAAAACAGACTGGTAGACCAATGGTACAGAATAGAGGACACAGAGACTAACCCACAAAATTACAATTATCTTATATTAGACAAAGGTGCCAAAAACATGCACTGGAGAAAAGATAGCCTCTTCAACAAATGGTACAGTGCTTGCCTAGCATGTGCAGGGCCCTGTGTTTGATCCCCAGCACCACATATAAATCAATAAAATAAAGGTATTGTGTCCAACTACAACTAAAAAAAAAATGGATCAAGGACTTAGGCATAAAACCAGAGACCCTGGATCTAATAGAAGAAAAAGTAGGCCCTCATCTCCATCATGTGGGATTAGGCCCCAACTTCCTTAATAAGACTCCTGTGGCACAAGAATTAAAATCCAGAATCAATAAATGGGATGGACTCAAACTAAAAAGTTTCCTCTCAGCAAAAGAAATAATCTGTGAGGTGAATAGAGAGCCTACATCTTGGGAGCAAATCTTTACCCCTCACACATCAGATAGAGCACTAATCTCTAGGGTATATAAAGAACTAAAAAAGCTAAACACCAAAACAACAAATAAACCAATTAATAAATGGACCACAGACCTGAACAGACACTTCTCAGAAGATGATATACAATCAATCAACAAATACATGAAAAAATGTTCTTCATCACTAGCAATTAGAGAAATGCAAACCAAAACCATTCTAAGATTTCATCTCACTCCAGTCAGAACAGAAGATATTATGCATACAAAAACAATAAGTGTTGGCGAGGATGTAAGGAAAAAGGTACACTCATACACTGCTGGTGGGACTGCAAATTGGTGCAGCCAATATGAAAAGTAGTATGGAGATTTCTTGGAAAATTGAGAATGGAACCACCATTTGACCCAGCTATCCCTCTCCTTGGTCTATAACCAAAGACTTAAAAACAGCATACTACAGGGACACAGCCACATCAATGTTATAGCAGCACAATTCACATAGACTGTGGAGCCAACATAGACGCCCTTCAATAGATGAATGGATAAAAAAAAATGTAGCATATATACACAATGGAATATTACTCAGCAATAAAAGAGAATAAAATCATGGCATTTGCATGTAAGTGGATAGAGTTAGAAAAGATAATGCTAAGTGAAGTTAGCCAATCCCAAAAAACCAAATGCTGAATGTTTTCTTTGATATAAGGAGGCTGATTCATAGTGGGATAAGGAGAGGAAGCACGGGAGGAATAGATGAACTCTAAATAGGGCAGAGGGTTGGAGGGGAAGGGAGAGGGCATGGGGTTATAAATGATGGTGGAATGTGATGATCATTATTATCCAAAGTACATGTATAAAGACACAAACTGATGTGAATATACTTTGTATACAACCAGAGATACGAAAAATTGTGTTCTATATGTGTAATAAGAATTTTAATGCATTCTGCTGTCATATATAAATAAAAATTAAAAAAAAATTCTTAGAGGTACATGAGAACAATGATACACATATCAAAACCTCTGGGACACTATGAATGCAGTACTAAGAGGAAAGTTCATTACATGGAGCTCATTCCTTAAAAGAAGAGAAAGTCAACAAATAAGTGACCTAACATTACATCTCAAAGCCCTAGAAAAAGAACAAATCAACACTAAAAGTAGTAGAGGACAGGAAATAATTAAAATCAGAGCTGAAATCAATGAAATTGAAACAAAAGAAAAAATTGACAAAACGAGAAGTTGGTTCTTTGAAAAATTGATAAACCCTTAGCCATGCTAATGAAGAGAAGGAGAGAGAGAAAACTCAAATTACTAAAATCCATGGATGAAAAAGGAAATATCATGAGGGACACTACCGAAATATAGAAGATAATTAGAAACTAATTTGAAAATTTGTATTCCAATAAAATAGAAAATATCAAAGACATTGTCAAATTTCTAGAGTCATATGATTTACCCAGACTGAAACAGGACGATATATACAAGTTAAACCAACCAAGACAAGCCCAGAACTAAATGGATTCACAGCTGAGTTCTATAAGACCTTCAAAGAAGAACCAATATCAATACTACTCAAATTATTCCATGAAATAGAAAAAGAGGGAACACTTCCAAACTCATTCTTTTTTTTTGGAGGGGGTAACCAGAGATTGAACTCAGGGGCACTCGACCACTGAGCCACATTCCCAGCCCTATTTTTTTTATTTTTTATTTTTTTGTAGTTATAGAGGGACAGCATGCCTTTATTTTGTTTATTTTTATGTGGTGCTGAGGATCTAACCCAATGCCTCACATGGGCAAGACAAGCGCTCTGCCACTGAGCCACAGCCACAGCCCCCCAGCGCTATTTTATTTAGAGACAGGGTCTCACTGAGTTGCTTAGTGCCTTGATAAATTGCTGAGGCTGGCTTTGAACTCATAATTCTCTTGTCTCGGCCTTCCGAGACTCTGGTATTACAGGCGTGTGCCTTTGTTCCTGGCACTTCCAAACTCATTCTATGAGGCCAATATCACCCTGATTCCAAAACTAGACAAAGACACATCACAGAAAAAAATACTTCAGACAAATATCTCTAGTGAACATAGAAACAAAAATTCTCAATAAAATTCTGGCAAATCGAATATAAAAACATATTAAAAAGATAGTGCACCACAATCAAGTGGGGTTCATCCCAGGTTTACAAGATTGGTTCAACTTATAGAAATCAATAAATGTAATTCATCACTTCAATAGACTTAAAGATTAGAATTATATGATCATGTCAATAGATGCAGAGAATTCATTTGATAAAATACAGCACCCTTCATGTTCAAAACGTTAGAAGAACTAGCAATAATAGAAACATATCTCAACATTGTAAAAGCTATCTATACTAAGCCCAAGGCCAACATCATTTTTTTTAAAGACAGAGGAAGAGAGAGAGAGAGAGAGAGAGAGAGAGAGAGAGAGAGAATTTTTTAATATTTATTTTTTAGTTTTCGGCAGACACAACATCTTTGTTTGTATGTGGTGCTGAGGATTGAACCCGGGCCGCACGCATGCCAGGTGAGCACGCTACTGCTTGAGCCACATCCCCAGCCCCCAACATCATTCTTAATGGAGAAAAATTGAAAGCATTCCCTCTAAAAACTGGAACAAGACAGGATGCCCTCTTTCACCACTTCTATTTAACACAGTCCTTGAAATTCTGGCCAGAGCAATTGGACAGATGAAAGAAATTAAAGGGATATGGATAGGAAAAGAAGAAATCAAACTATCACTATTTGTTGATGACATGATTCTATACTGAGAGGATCTGTAAAATTCCACCAGAAAACTTCTAGAACTAATAAATGAATTCAGCAAAGTAGCAGGATATAAAATCAATATCCATAAATCAAATGCATTTCTGTACATAAGTAACAAATACTCTGAAGGAAAAACTAGGAAAACTACAATAGCCTAAAAAAAAAAATACTTGGGAATCAATTTAACAAAAGAAGCAAAAGACCTCTACAATGAAAACTACAGAACACTAAAGATAGAAGTCAAAGAAGACCTTAGAAGATGGAAAGATCTACCTTGTTCTTGGACAGGCAGAATTAATATTATCAAAATGACCATACTTCCAAGAGCACTATACAGATTTAATGCAATTCTAATAAAAACCCCTATGACATTCCTCACAGAAATAGAAAATGCAATCATGAAATTCATCTGGAAAAATAAGAGACACGGGATAGCTAAAGCAATCCTTAGCAAGAAGAGTGAAGCAGGTAGCATCACTATACCACACCTTAAACTATAGTACAGAGCATAGTAACAAAAACAGCATGTTATTGGCACCAAAATAGACTTGTAGACCAATAGTACAGAAAACAGGACACAGAGACAAACCCACATATATACAGTTATCTCATATTAGACAAAGGTGCCAAAAAACATATATTGGAAAAAAGAAAGACTCTTCAACAAATGTTGCTAGGAAAACTGGAAATCCCTATGTAGCAAAATGAAATTAAACCCTTATCTCTCACTATGAACAAAACACATTTCAAAGTGAGGTCCTGCTCTTAAGAGAAGAAAAAGTAGGCCCAAATCTTCATCATGTTCAATTTTAAGTTTCTACTTTCTTAACAAGACTCCTAAAGCACAAGAAATAAAATCAAGAATCAATAAATGGGATGGGTTCAAACTGAAAAGCTTCTTCTCAGCAAAAGAAACAATCAGTGAGGTAAATAGAGAGTCTACAGAATGGAAGCAAATTTACCATACATATATCAGATAGAGCATTAATCTCCAGAATATGTAAAGAACTCAAAAAACTTAACACTAAAAAAATGAATAACCCAAGCAATCAATGGATTAAGGAACTGAACAGACACTTCTCGGAAGAAAATAAACAACTGATCAACAAATATATGAAAAAATGTTCAACATCTCTAGCAATTAGAGAAATGCAAATCAAAACTAAAACTAAGATTTCATCTCACTCCAGTTAGAATGGTAGTTAATTGTTAAGAATACAATTAACAATAAGTATTGGTAAGGATGTGGGGAAAAAGGCATACTCTGGGGGGACTGCAAATTGGTGCAACCAATCTGGAAAGTAGTATGGAGATTCCTTAGGAAACTTGGAATGGAACCACCATTTGACCCAGCTATCCCACTCCCTGGTTTATACCCAAAGGACTTAAAAACAGCATACTATAGGGATGTGGGAGGCCGCCACACCATGTGACCAGCATTTTCCTTTCCTGATTGGTGAGGCTCTGTCAGTCACTTCCAGGGATCTGGCCACAAGACAGTGGCCTGGACCTTGAAGGCTGTAAAAATGTAGCAAAATGTGTCTTCATGTGTAGGCATGCCTTCCTGCAGCTCCATGGGTTGAGCTATGCTCATCTGTTCCTTTGTGATATTACCCCTTTGTCCTGTTTGGGATAGAATGTTCCATGGAAACGCCCTTTGTATATCCCCTTCTCTTGCTCTGCCTTCCTAGATGTCAGTCAACCTGCTGACAGCAGACATCTTGAAGCTAGACTCAGCCCCTTGAAACCTGACCCCTTGCCTCATTTGAATGGCTTCTCCTCAATAAAAGGGGTCAGCGTGTGCCGGCTCTTCCTCTCTTTCTGCAGACCCTTAAGGTTGGAGGAGCTGTCACAGGACCCCCAAAGAAAAAGGTATCTCTTTCTTGTGTGGTTATTTCGTGCAGCCCAGTTCCCCTGGAGTGACTCTGAGTGCTTTAGTCGCCAGGAACAGGTCACAGGGATGCAGCCACATCAATGTTTATAGCAGCAAAATTCACAATAGCTAAATTGTGGAACCAACCTAGATGTCCTTCAATAGATGAATGGATAAAGAAGCTGTAGCCTGGCACAGTTGCACACACCTGTAATCCCAGTGGCTTGGGAGGCTGAGACAGGAGGATTGCAAGTTCAAAGCCAGTCTTAGCAACAGTGAAGTGCTAAGCAACTAGTGAGACCCTGTCTCTAAATAAAATACAAAATGGGGCTGGGGATGTGGCTCAGTGGTGAAGGGAG
>NW_026000130.1:8327190-8344942 GCF_001458135.2 Marmota marmota marmota | reverse complement strand
CAGCACCACCAAAAAAAAAAAAAAAAGACACAAATGGTGTGACTCTACTTTGTACACAACCAGAGAAGTGGAAAAATTATGCTCCATTTGTGTACTATGAACAGAAATGTATTCTGCTGCCATGTATAACAAATTAGAACAAATACATTAATTAATTACTTTTAAAAAGAGTAAAAAAAAAAAAAAAGCCCTAAGGAGCTTAGAGAAATCCTGTTTCAAAATAAAAAAAAAAAAAAAAAAAAAAAAAGAATAAAAGGGTTTGGGAATGCAGTGTAGTGATAAGTGTACCTGGGTTCAATTCCCCAGTACCCCCACCCTCCCCTGCCAAAAAAAGTAAACATGACTGAGGTCAGGGTCTAACCCTCCTGGAATTAGGAAATCAGATCAGTCTATACCTGCAACTCTAGAGCAACTCAATGTTATCTTACAGAAGTTCACTGAACATGCATTCATGATATAGTTATCGTCACCAGCCAAAGTATACTAGCATAGTTTTGTATTGGAATATTAGAAACCCCAGTTTGAAAAAGATGAAGCAAGTAAGGGCACTTATTTCCCATAACATGATATCTGTAGCAGGGTTGCTCAGAATGCAGGATGTCCAGGCCCTGGGGCTGCTTCTAATGTGATTTTTCCTGTTTCTAACTTCCTTCAGATTTTATTTTTATTCTCTGGCTAATAGTGAGAGGGCTGCAGTCATGCAAGGCATCATTTCTAGTCACAGTAACCAATAGAAGAAAGAGGATTAGGGGCTGAGGTTGTGGCTCAGGGGTAGAGTGCTCGCATAGCACTTGGCCACTGAGCCACATCCCCAGCCCTATTTTGTATTTTATTTAAATGTGACAGGAACTCACTGAGTTGCTTAGTGCCTCGCTTTTGCCGAGGATGGCTTTGAACTCACCATCCTCTTGCTTCAGCTTCTAGAGCTGCTGGGATTACAGGCATGTGCCACCGCACCCAACTTGATGAGCCACTTCTCAGTAAATTTTATTTCTTGTGGCACCCCAGTTATTTTAGTTAGCTTTTTCACTGCTGTGACTAAAAGATCTGACCAGAACAATTGTACAGGAGGAAGTTTATTTGAGGGCTCCTGGTTTCAGAGGTCTTAGTCCATTCCTTGGGGCTCTAAGTGAGGCAGAACATCACGGGGCAAAAGTGTGGAAAAGGGAGGCAGTCCACATTAGGATCAGAAAGCAGAGAGAATTTCACTTGCCAGATACAAATATATATCCCATACCCATGTTCTCAATGCTCCACCTCCTCCAACCTCACCCCACTCACTTTGTGTCACCACTCATTAATCCCATCAGGAGATTAAGACTCTCACAATCCAATCACTTCTCCTGTGAATTTTTTTGTATCGTCTTACACATGAGCTTTTGGGGGACACCTTACATCCAAACCATAACACCAGTATTTCCAACAACTTGGACTCGTTTTTGAAATAAAAAATAAAAAGGGGGCTGGGGATGTAGTTCAATGTAGAGCATCCCTGGGTTCAATCCTTAGTACAAAAACAAAACGAAACAAAACAAACAAACAAAAAAAAACCGCAGGGCATGATGACACATAACCTGTAATCTCAGCGATTTGGGAGGCTGAGACAGGAAGATTCCAAGTTCAAAACCAGCCTCAGCAATTTAGTGAGGCCCTAAGCAATTTAGCGAGACCTTGTCTAGAATTAAAAAATAAAAACGGGCTGGGGATGTGGCTTAGTGAGTAGTTAAAGCACCCCTGCATTCAATCCCTGTTACCAAAAAAAGAGAAAATTTTAACAAAGCCCATCAAACCAATGGGTTGCTGTCTCTCCCTCTGGAGATAGCCTGCATTCTGCCTTTGAGTGCACATTCCTTGCTTTACCCCCAAGGCATCTCTCTTTTGAGACTGCCCCCCGCCCCTTGTTCACCTTTGAATGTGTATCTACTTCCTAGATAAACCTCTGTCTATACATTTGTTGGGGGGGGGATATTACAAAAAACTCAACACAGTAGAGATTGGTTTTGATTTAATTTCTAAGGGACTCAGAGGTGCTCTTGGTTCAAAAGTTTGCATCTGACCTCAGTGTGTGCTATATCCCTTTAAATGCCACCTCTGCAGGGTGAGCAATTTCTCTCACATATATAATGAATTACTTCATTCTTCGCCTAATTTCAAGTCAAGTCCTGACTAAACTTTGGGACATTCTTCTGGGAAAATATCCTTGCCCTAAAGTGCAAAGATGAAATGTTAATTCAATTTTGCTTTTAATTCCTCTCTGATCTGAGCTCCAGTTCTGTCAAGTCGACTTTTGCCCTCTGACTCTAGTTAAGAAACCAGATCCTTGCCCTAGGGCTTAGGCCGGAGCTCTGACTTCTCACTTTGCTTCCTTGCCTTTGCTAGCTGGTGCAGGGACAGGAGGCCTGCTCTTGAACTCCATTTATGCTGTGAGACGGCTCCTACTTGCTGCCAAGCAGCCATGACACTGACTGCTAGAATAGTGTAGTGACCACAATACACAGTAGTGACTAGAAATCCCACTACTCTATTTTTATAAATCTATGAATTGTGTTCATTACCTGTGTTCCTGAGTCCCTTGTCTTGGTTGGGTCTGAAATAGTCTATTCCTTGTTGACTATACCTCTACCACTTCTTACCAATTGCACCCTTTCAAAGAAAGAAAAGGCCATCAGATGGCAGTTCCTTCCAGCTATAAACTTATCAGTATCTCTCCTGGTCCCCATGCCCAATTAATATGTTGATGTTTTAATCCCAGTACTTCAGAATATAACCTTAATGGGAGTTAGGGTCTTTACAGAGGTAATCAACTGAAAAGTGAGGTCATTAGGATGGGCCTGGACTGGTGATTCAGTCTTGAGTAGGATATAATTGATTGGTCTTCTCTCCTTCTTCTTTTGGTAGTACAGGAGATTGAACCCACAGCTCTTTTTTTTTTTTTTTAATTTATATATTTAAGTTTTTAACTAAAAAATTTTTAGTTTAGATGAACACAATACCTTTGTTTTATTTATTTTTATGTGGTACTGAGGATTGAACGCAATGCCTCACACATGCTAGGCAAGTGTTCTACCACCAAGCTACAACTGCAGCCCCCTTTCTTATTTTTGAGACAGGGTTACTGTTATGGTTTAGATATGAGATATCTGTCCCCCACCCCCAGCTCATGTGTGAGATAATGCAAAAGGGGTTAGATGTGAAATGGTTGGGTTATGAAAGCGTAAACACAATCAATGCATTAATCTGCTGATAGGGATTAACTGGGTTGTAAGCAGGTAGAGTGTGGCTGGAGGAGGTGGATCACTGGGGGAGTGCCTTTGGGGCATATGTTTTATCTGTGGTAATGGGAGTCTCTTACTCTGCTTCCTGGTACTACGAGCACAGCTGGTTTCCTCAGCCATATACTTCCACCATAATGTTCTGCCTTAACGCAGGCCCTGAGGAATGGAGTTGGCCATCTATGAACTATATCCTCTAATTGTTGTCAGACCTTTTGGTCACAGCAGTGCAAAAACTAAAACAGTCACTAATTTCCCCAGGTTGGCCTCAAACTTGTGATCCTCCTGCCTCAGTCTCTCAAGTCACTGAGATTACAGACATGCACCACTATGCCTGGTTTAGACAAGTTTTTTTTTTTTTTTTTAAACTGGGGATTGAACCCAGGGGTGCTTAACCACCGAACAATACCCCCAGCCCTTTTTGTTTTGAGACAGGGTTTCACTAAATTGCTAAGGTGGGCTTTGAACTTGCGATTCTCCTGCCTCAGCCTTGTGAGTCACTGGATTACAGGATTGTACCACTGTACAAGATAAAGTTTTTAATGAACCAGTTCCAGTAGAGGGTCCAGACAGACTGCAGTTTCAGAGTGTCTCCTTGGAACAGGCTATGTGTTGTCAAGGGCAGGAAAATTTGGTTGAGCTGAAGCTAGGGGATGGAATGAGAGGTTCATCCCTTTGGTGATTTTCCTGGGCAAGGCTCATGACAAATGACCAGGTGATGGGGTCGGGGAGAGGTTGTGTCCACTCTTGGGGTGCTGTTCCTTTCATGGGTCTGGGGTGAGATTTATTCAGTAATCTGGTATATTTGATAAATTTGTGGGCCTACTTTTTCTGATATGAATTTGATACTCTCATGCATCCATGTGCTTCTGATTTTATTTGATAAGTTTATAGATTGTCATTTTTATTAGCACAATACATTATATATCAATTTGTGCCATATAGTTGTGCTAAGCAGATAGTAGTTACTTGTACAGACAAGGTTCAGAATCATTTCTATCTCAGTACTTATACTCAAAATGGAGAACTCACAGCAAACTACTGTCTTATAAAATGGAGTAACTCAGGGTTAGGTACAGCCTGAAAACTACTGTTCTATTCTTCATGGAACAATAGCCTGTTCTCCACATTATGTATGTCCAGGACTCTGTCTTAGCTCTTTTCTCATGCTCCCAGTATCTTTCACGTATGTGCTAACTGACCACCCAGGTTCTGACAATTCCCAAGTCCTTGCCACATCTTTTTCTTAATTTTTTAAAAATATTTTTTAGTTGTATGTGGTAAGCCATTCTTATAGACCGTGGCCGCCATTAGAAGATGGCGCCGGCTTCCACTGTGGCCTGTGATAAATAACTCCTTTTATGGAGAATTGGCACGCAATCCCTTACCACCCTATGAGAAAGGTCCACGTGGCAGCTTAAGATTGGTATGCTGGAGGCTTTATTAGGCTGTGCTTGGGCGCTCGGGGACGGGTCACTAGAAGATGATACATGAATCAAGGCCTGAATAAACTGCTGAAGGAAGAATCCTGTGTCGTGTTTTCCCTTGCCGGCGAGGGGTCGCGGCAGTTGTAGATGGACACAATACTTTATTTTTATGTGGTGCTGAGGATGGAACCCAGTGCCTCACACATGCTAGGCAAGTGTTCTACCACTGAGCTACAACCCCAGCCCTGCCACATCTTTTTCAAGCCCCAGACCTACTTGGTCAATTTTAACATTCTATTAATTTTCTTGCTTGTTTCATTGTCTTCTCTCCCATGAGGGTGTTTAAGTTCCACTTGGGCCTGTTTTGTGTAATCATTGACTCAGCACTTGGTGTCCATCTGGATTTCCCAAAGGTCTTCAAACTCAACATGTCCAATATTTAATCCCTCATTTTCCTCTGCCCCTAATCCCAAAGTTGCTCATGTTTTTATGTTTCACTTCTTTAGTAAAATAAGCATGGCTTGATAGTAATTCTTTGAGCAGAAACCTGAATTACTATCTTCCAAACCTGCCTCATTATCCCTCATTGGCAAATCAATCATTAAAGCCTGGAACCCACCTACCCGTCTTCCCGTCTTGTAGCCACTCTAGTTTTGGGCCTTCTTTCAATCCTTATCTGGACAATTCCTTTCTGTTTTTGAGACAGCTCTTGGTATGTTGCCTGGGCTAGCTTCCAACTTGTGAGTCCTAGCTACTCAGCCTCTTGAGTAGCTAGGACTATAGCCATGTGCCACTGTACTGGTTCTTACCTGGACTGCTTCCAAAGTCTTCTTTAGCCTATTCATGGCTTGTCCTCTTCATTAATGTAAAGGTTATTTTAATTTTTTAAATTTTTATTTATTCCATTTTTTTGGTTGGGGGGGGGACCAGGAATTGAACTCAGGGGCACTTGACCACTGAGCCAGATCCCCAACTCTATTTTGTATTTTATTTATTTATTACTATTAAAGGAATAAAATGTTTACCAGTATTTACAATACAGTAAACAATATAGAGTTGGGTAACATTCTGATTACTACAAAGCTACTTTCCTGGCTTGTGCTGAACCAGTAATCCAAATACTGAAAAGATTGAACCTACATGTAAGGAATAAACAGGTCAATAATTTAGACTATAAAAAACTTCCTCACTCATTTATGTGATCAGGTTGTCAACTGCCAACATCTCCAGCCATTTGATCAGTTTTCAATGAGCCAAATCTTAAGACATTCCATGAATTATGAGTACATAGATTTCTAAACTTTTAAAAAAGGAATGGCTAACTAGAGGAACCCTTAACATGTCCACTTAAGTCTTGCTAATTAAGACAAACTAAGATTTGTCTAGTTTACTTGTCTGGGTGTAAAAGTTGTTGATAGTGATAGTATTTTTCCTTTCAGGAATTTTGCAAATAAAACTGTTGTGTTTATGTGATGATAGATGTAAATTTAATGTGGTTGCTTTTAACTATCCAATTTAAACTGTCCAATTAACTACAGAATCATTTATTTAATCTTAAGTGTTATGGTTTCAGGAAAATTTCATCTTAACGTGTAGTGATTTATTTCTTAGGTTGCAGAGAATGATGGCATCTCAGGAACATGGATTTACCACCCATTGTTTTTGTTTTGGTAAAAGTTTAAAAAACAAAAACCATTATGTAAGTATTTTATGTACATACGCACACATGCATGCACAAACAAATCAACAAAACCCCCAGAATGGTTCTTAGGCACATGAATTAAAAACAAGTTATGAGTAATGCCTATGGAAAATTTCTTCAACTTTTAGAAAAGCAGAGAAATATACCATCATATCAAATCCTTTTCTTTGATAAAGGAAGCAACTACAGAAAGCTTTTATACGTTCAAAGTAACCAGTGCTACTGATGGAAAACAAAAAAATAAAACACAACAATTTCCCAATACTACTTTCAAAATCAACATCTCAAATTTGATTTTCTTTAGAATGTATTTTTTCATGCTAGTAAATAAAAAATCAAGGCCCAGTTTTATATATTTATGTGTGTATACACACACACACACACACACACATATATATATATATAAAACAATGCAAACAGTTATTGAGCTTCATGTTCTGGACAAGAATGTCAAGTTAGTCTCTCTTCATAAAAAGCAATTATAATTTGAGAACACTTCATATTTGCTTCCTTGCAGCACCAAGTCTGCCTCATCTGAATCTTTCTATTTCATGAGAAACATCAATTGCTATTTGTGGCACCAATTATTTATTCAGGATCAAAACCTCTGGCAAAGCCTCTTGGTTTGTCAGTGGCATCTCTTTTATTCTTTAACTTGCTATCATCAGATTCACTGTCAGATAAAGATTTTCTTTTGGTACCATCTTTTTCTTTACCATTTTTTTGAGAATTAAGAAATGCTTCAATTAACTCTGGCAATCTAAATTTTCTTCAGGTTTTCAAGTATTGTCAGCAACTATAAATCCCTTTCACTTCAGGAAATATTCCACTTTTCCGTTAACTAATCAGTCTAGTACTTTTTCTTTTTTTTTTTTTAATTTTTTAATATTTATTTTTCAAGTATCGGTGGACACAACATCTTTGTTTGTATGTGGTGCTGAGGATCGAACTCGGGCTGCACGCATGAGCCACGCACTACCGCTTGAGCCACATCCCCAGCCCCCAGGCTAGTACTTTTTCTACCACAAATTCTTTAGGCTCTACCTCTTCAACTTTTTTACTCTTTTCATTTCTGTTTTGTTCCCATATTTTGCAATGTAGTTTTATTGGAGGCCATTTAAAAAAAAAATTTTTAGTTGTAGATGGACACAATACCTTTATTTTATTTATTTATTTTTATATGGTACTGAGGATCGAACCCTCTGATGTTACAGGTCGTGGTTCTGCAGGCTCTCTAGCCCGCATGCCTCAAGCTCCAATCACATCCTGGAACATAGCCACTCTCAATTTATTGTCTTTGGCTGCTTTTGCACAATGGCAGAGTCAGTTTCCACAGTGACCATTTGGCCCGTGGGCCTAAAACATTTAGTCTCTGGTCCTTTATAGAGGTAGCTAAATCATGAATCTCCACTAGCAAGAGGGCCTTCAGTAACTGGTGGTCCCTCTCATCCTCATATCTCTCAGCTTCCAGAACCATAAGCTGAATAAACCTTTATCAAAAAAAAATTTTTTTTTTGGTACTGGGGATTGAACCCAGGAGTGCTTACCCACTGAGCCACATCCTCAGCTCTTTTTTATTTTGAGATAGGATCTCATTAATGGCAATTAGGGCCTTGCTAAATTGCTGAGGCTGGCCTCAAACTTGTGATTCTCCTGCCTCAGCCTCTGGAGTTGCTGGGATTACAGGCAATGTGCCATCATGTCTGGCTAAACCTTTATTCTTTATAAAGTACCCAGTCTGCTGGACATGGTGGCACATACCTGTATTCCAATTTCTGGAAAGGCTGAGGAAGGAAGATTGAAAGTTCGAGGCCAGCCTTGGTTATTTAGTGAGACCCTGTCTCATAACAACATTTTAAAAAAGGCTGGGGATGTGGGGATGGGATTGTGGCTCAGTGGTAGAGTGCTTGCTTAGCACGTGCGAGGCCCTGGGTTCGATCCTCAGCACCACATAAAAACAAAATAAAGATATTGTGTCCAACTACAACAGATCAGCCCCAGCAATTTAGCAAGACCCTGTCACAAAATAAAAAGTGCTGGGGATGTAGCTCAATGGTTTAATTCCTAGTACCCTTCCCCAAAAGAATGGGGCATGGTGGCACACACGGCTATAATCCCAGGGAATTAGGAGGCTGAGAGTTGGTACCACTTACTGAAACAGATTATTAGGAAATGAAATAACAATAAAAAAACCTCAGAAGTTTGCTAGGTCTTGGTCTTGCTACAGAGGGACCAGGAGATAGAAGACAGATTGAAAGAGCTGATGACATCAAAGTTGTTTTTTTTTTTTTTCCCCGTGTGTTTGTGTGTATGAGATATTGGGGATTGAACCCAGGCTTCACACATGCTAGGTAAGTGCTCTAACCACTAAGCTACAACCCCAGGCCTTTTCATTTCTTTCAGGTCTTGTTAAATTGCTCAGGCTCGTCTTGAACTTGTGATTCTCCTTCCTCAGCCTCCTGGGTTGCTGGGATTACAGGAGGATTATAGGTAAAAGGATTTCTAAATGTGGCTTCAAGTACCAAGACTCAACAAATAGAATCCCCTCCATCAACTCTTTCAAAATAATTATGTAGGAGACAGACTTTGGTTAAAAAACAGCTTCACATTTTATTTTATGGAATATGCTCATTTGTTAAGTTGAAGGCATGGAGGATACTATCTGTTCTGATACATATTCTGAAAAAAAAGTCCCCATCCCAAGATGATACCAAGGTAAGCATTTTCAATGACTGGCTCATCAACATGTATATATTTCATTCATCATAATTGAAGATACTTAACAACATTCATAACTTTAAAAATTTTGTAGAAAGGCTTGTGGAAGATTTTTACTAAACTGGTGTAGTGTATACTTAAAATTACATATTCACAAAAAAGAAGTTAAGAAAAATGAAAATCTCTGCTATATTTTTTTCTTGCCACTTGAGTTAAATTCAGGTTTCCTTTCCTAACAATGTGGAAAAGACCCCTGTGGAAATCAAAATCTATCTTGTGGATCCCATCTGGCAAAAAAGATGAGTTTATTGATATTGACTGGGGTGCCAAAGTCTGCTCCATAATTAGCCCCAGCCATGGCACCTTTGCGTGTCTAATCCAAAAGGTAGGATTCTTTCTTTTTGATCACAATCATAAAGATCTATCATAAAGATAGATTCTGGAGCCTCCTCAGGTCTTCCTTTATTCTCTGTGAAAATACAAACAACTCTGCTTTATAAAGTAGCACCAGCAACCAGTCCTTCATGGGCTAGGGAGTAGGTGAAGACTTAGCAAGAAGCAGCAGTCAGGGGCTGGGGATATGGCTCAAGTAGTAGCGCGCTCGCCTGGCATGCGTGAGGCACTGGGTTTGATCCTCAGCACCACATAAAAATAAAATAAAGATATTGTGTCCACCTAAAGCTAAAAAATAAATTAAAAAAAAAAAAAAAGAAGCAGCAGTCAGCTGTCAACAGCATAGGGACAGTCCCTCAGGAAAAGCCTTTAGAACAAGAGGTTCTGAACAAGAACAGGCCCTCTAATGTGAGGAAAACAGATAAAGCAAAAGCGTAGAATCCCCCATATTAAAAAAAGAAAGGGGAATGATTGGTTTCATTACCCTAACAAAAGAGAAGATTGAGAAGATTCATTTGCTTCAACTAAGATGAATTACTTATTCCATAATGCAAATGGAAGGCTGCTGATAAGAATGTTTACATATGTATTTATTTTTTGTGGAAATGAGGATTGAACTCAGAGGCCCTCTTCCACTGATCACACCTCAGTCCCTTTTTATTTTGAAATAGGGTCTTGCTGGCCTTGAACCTGCAATCCTCCTTCCTCAGTCTCTCAAATCACTGGGATTACAGGCATGCACCACTGTGTATTTATTTAAAACAACAAAAATGCTTAAATCTGAGGTATAATGGTTAAAATCTCCACAACTCTGTGCCTGATGGTGATAAAGAGAAACATTATGATAGGAAGGTGTTAGAGGAAAAAAATCAGAAACCATTAGGAGGTATTAAATATACAAAATCTGTTCTGCATTTTTTAAATGAAAAACATTTTTTTCCCCCAACAGCACTGGGGATCAATTCTGGGGCCTCTCATGCTAGACAAACACTCTAACTCTCAGCTACATCTCCAGCCAGGCTGTCACTATTTTTAGGAAGGTTTGAATGTGTGGGATGAAACTTTTACAAATTGCTACACAGACGCTAGTTGTGGGCTAAGGATGTAGCTCAGTTGGAAAGTGTTTGCCTAACGTGCATGAGGCTCTAGGTTCAATCCCCAATATTGTTAAAAAAAAAAAACAAAACAACAAAACCTCAAAATAAAAATCCAAAACCAGGGGCTGGGGATGTGGCTCAAGCGGTAGCGCGCTCGCCTGGCATGCGTGCGGCCCGGGTTCGATCCTCAGCACCACATACAAAGATGTTATGTCCGCCAATAACTAAAAAATAAACATTAAAAATTCTCTCTCTCTCTCTTAAAAAAAAAAAAAATCCAAAACCAAACAAAAAAACTAATGCACTGTTACACTTTGTTTGTTTTTGTAGTGTTAGAAATTGAATCCAGGGCCACATATGTGCTAGGCAAGTGCCCTACCACTGAGCTATAATCCTAGCCCTGTAGCAAGTACTTTAAGGAGGCTTCCTTTGCTTTGCGGGACATTCATTTATAGACTATATAAAGGAAAGCATCATGAAATGCCACAGGATCCACAGGCTGGTGCCACATTTTAAGTGGGAAGGCACTGTTACTTCAAGTTTCTGACCTTACTATTAAAATCAGTACTTTTTACCATCATTGAAATATTTTAATTGTTTTTTAAAAAGATAAGGGTGAGCTGGGAATGTAGCTCATACCCGGCTTTATATTTTTTCTTAGCCAAATCCTTCTATACAAGGTCAGCATCATTTGTGGAATTTTATTCCTAAAACTGGGTGACAGAGAACCAACGCAATGATTCAAATGTCACCTTGCAGGAAGTAACAGAAGAGTGGTTGAGAGTCTTGGATGAGTCAGCGGACTCCAGGCATCAAATAAACACTCTGCTATGCTGAGGACTTGGCAATGGTGATTCCCCAGTGGGGTGAAGGGCTC
Organism: Marmota marmota marmota; assembly: GCF_001458135.2. Lineage (NCBI taxonomy): Eukaryota > Metazoa > Chordata > Mammalia > Rodentia > Sciuridae > Marmota > Marmota marmota. The sequence continues at coordinate 8,333,456 of NW_026000130.1, read as the reverse complement.
AGTGGAATAAGACCACTGGTAGCCCATATGTATGATATTCTATTTCCATAAATTCTACAGACGCCTTGGGTCAGTCAGCAAGGTGTCCTTGAGCCAATGGAGAATCTGTTTCCAACCACAGATGGAGAATCTAAGAGTAGGTAGGGGCCAATTCCCTGCCCATTCCAGGCATCACCTTGAGCAATGCCGGTCTAAAGCCCACCTATTGAAATGTATACCAATGACAGAGCTCAGTAGGAGAACAGGTGACATCTGTCAACAAAAGAGCAAAGAATGTGCCATACTATATGTCTGGATCTAACACTGATATTTTTCTAGGGGGAGGAGAAAATCTAATCACAATGTGCTCAAAATTGGGTGTGTGCAATGACTTCCATTATAAGGGTGTGGGAAAGACCCTCCCCCATGAACATAAGGTTTCTTTCTTTCTTTCTTCTTTTTTTTTTAATACTTGGGATTGAACTCAGGGGTGTTTACCACTGAGATATAAACAGTAGTCTTTTAATCTTATTTTTTATTTAGGGTCAGGATCTCACTAAGTTGCTAAGGTTCTCACTAAGTTACTGAGACTGGCCTTGAAATTGGGATCCTCCTGTCTCAGCCTCCCTTACACTCTGACTTACATAAGGCCTAGAAATGAGAAATATAACAAATAGGGAAACACAGGGTATGGTTGCCAGACTGAAATTTTGCCAATATCCTCCCATATACTGATGAAAGTAAGAAATGAAACTTTTTCTCCTACTTTGAGGATGGTAATCAAAGGCCAAAGATATTCAGGGCTAGACTACTGTGCTCAAACTAAAAACTCTCAGTTATTCAGCTGAAAGAATTTAAGGCAGGTGTTGGCTCTAAAAAAAAAATAGGACACATTTCTTCATCTCAACAAAAATCTCTTAAGACCCATTCTGTTATAACATTTGTAAACACACATTAAATTACATACTAAGTAATACATGACATTTCTTGAGAATTTAAAACAAGATCTTTCCAATCTTTTCATCACAATGGAATGGAACACTTTCTCTAGAGTTGTCGAACTTTTTTTTCTGTGGTTTTTATATTGATATCTAACTTGTCCACTTTAGTTGTTAGTCGGTCAAGAATGTCATCTTGCTCCTCAATTTCTGTCTGCATCCCCAGGGCTATGTCCTTGAGACGGCCTAGTCCCATGGACAGTTCATCTGTGAGAGAAGGAAATAATAAGCAGGCCTGAGCAAATGCAGTCACAGTACTTGGAAATGCTTCTAAGTCCCTCCCAGCTGCTTAGCAACATCTGGATTGTCGAGTCCTCTTTCTCCTAAAACAGTCTAAGCTCCAGGAAGTTGGTTATATATTCCAAACATGTCCAGGTGAGAAAAAAAAAAAGTCTGTTTACTCAATAAAAAGTGTTTACATAGAAGCCACCTCCCTCTCTTCCAAGATAACAACTGTTAATATGTTTTGTTTTCCAAAAAGCTTTTTTTCGGGGTACTCAGGACCTAACACAGGGGTGCTCTACCACTTAGCTACATCCCCAGTCCTTTATATTTTATTTATTTCTTGCTACTGAGGATTGAAATTAGGGGCCTAAGGAGCTTTATAATTGAGCTACATATCTAGTCTTTTTGAGACATGGTCTTGCTAAGTTGCTTAGGGCCTTGCTAAATTTCTGAGGCTGGCCTTGAACTTATGGTCCTTCTGCCTCAGCCTCCCAAATTGCTGGGATTATAGGTGTGCTTATTGTATATGGCTATTTTTTTGGTTTTGTTTCAGAAAGGGTCTCCCTAAATTGCTGAGACTGGCCTTTAATTTGTGATTCTTCTGTCTCAATCTCCTAAAATGCTAGGATTACAGGTATGGGCCACTGGGCTCAGCTAACTTAACCCAGAGGCACTTAACCACTGAGCACCATCCCAGTCCCTTTTATTATTTTTTCATTTTGAGGCAAGATGTCACTAAATTGTTTAGAGCCTGTTTTCAAACTTGTGATCTTCCTGCCTCAGCCTCTGGAGCCACTAAGATTACAGGCGTGTGCCACTGTGCCTGGCCTTACGTTCACTTTTTTAAAAAATATTTTTTGTAGATGGACAGAATACCTTTGTTTTATTTATTTTTATGTGGTGCAGTTCCTTCATGCATGCTAGGCAAGCGCTCTGCCACTGAGCCACAACCCCAGCCCTTAACATTCACTTTTAAAATTGATAATGTCTATAAGGACATAGCTTAGGAGTGTATAAGATGATAGGAAGACAACTGAGGACAGGGCTGAGGGGCAGACATGCCAAGGAATTCTAGTTTCCCCTGGTAGCTCTGCACCAACTGCAGAGATAAATGTTAACTGGTTCTGCTGGAAGATTGTAAAGTGTCTTTCCTAAGTTTGTGATAGTGTGTGTGCATGTGCACTGGGGTGGAGAACTCACCCAGGGCTGCTATCTGCCCTTGTACTGTGAATAGCAGGCTAGGAAAGAGCTGAAAGTAAGAGAGAAGAGATGGTGCTTTGTTAACTCTCCTTTCTTGAAAAATTAAAGATTAAATATTAAGTGAAGAGGTCAGCATACACAAGTACTTAGCAGTAACATTAAAAAAAAAAAAAAAATCAGTTTTTTTTCCCCCCAAACACTCTCAGCTCTATGCTTCCTGAGATCCTAGAAACCCATGATTTGTTTTCCATGGACAGTAAAACCTGTATGGTCACCCCAGGCCTCAGAAAGTTTCTTGGAATCTGGTACTGCTAAGGACAGGCAAACAGGTAGGCTGAGGCCAAAAGTATGGCAAAGTAGCTGGGCATAGTGGTGTATGCCTGTATCCCAGTGACTTGGGAAATTGAGGTAGGAGGATCACAAGTTCAAGGTCAGCCTGGGGAACCCAGTGAAAACCTGTCTCAAAATTAAAAAATAAATAAATAAATAAAATGGACTGGGAATATAGTTCTGTGGTAAATACTCCTGGATTTAAGGGAGGAAGAAGTATGGTAAAACAAAGCTACCAGGCAATAAGTCAAAGGGCAAGAGTTCCTGAAATGGGAGGAAGGTGTGGTAAGGAAAGAGTGTAAACAAAAGTGCCTGTATAGCCTGTGTCAGCTGGGACAGCTGGCCAGAGGAGCCAGTTGCCTACTTGGGCCTTGGTTCTTTGTTCTCCATACTTTACGCTGTGGGGACTACCTGGTCACAAGTCCTCAGTGCCTATGTACACCTTCAGCCTCCAGTGGTGGGTAGCACTCAGTCCTTATCCTGCTCACTCCTTGAATTCAGCATAGTTCCTCAGTTTCCATTCTCCCTATCCTTGCCAGCAGGTACTGAAGGTACTCTTTTTCCTGATGAAGGATAAAGAGGCTTTGGAGCACCTTTGGGTGTCTATGGGGTGATCAAATCTGGGCAGACAGATTTTTGGTCTTGGAGAATCTTATTCTGGAGTGCAAAGTCCAGAGGACAGAATCAAGAGGTGGCTATCTGGGGGCTGTGGTTGGGGCTCAATGATAGAGCACTTGCCTATCATGTGGGAGGCACTGGGTTTGAACCTCAGCACCACATAAACAAACAAAACAAAACAAACAAAAAAAGAACCAGAGGTGGTTATCTGTCTGGTTCTTTTCTGAACTCTGAGGGTGAAGGAGGGTGGAGTTGAGGGGAGAAGCCTATGGGTATGGAGAGGGCTGCTACTGGTGGGTTGAAAGCAGCTTCTCTGGGGTTGGGATTGTAGCTCAGTGGTAGAGCTCTTGCCTTCTATGGTGAGACATAGGGTTCAATCCTCAGCACCAATAGATACTATATGTCCATGTGCAACTAAAAAAATAAAAAAAAGAAAAAAAGAAAAAGAAAACCACTTCCCTAATGGCATAGGTCACAGAGATCTGAAATGACAATAAGCAGGGCATAATGGTTCTTGCTTATAATCCCAGCTGCTGGGGAGGTTAAGGTAGGAAGATTCCCTGAACTCAGGAGTTCAAGTTCAGCTTAGGCAACTCACTAAACAAAAACAGAACAAAAATTTTACATTTTCATCCAAGGTAACAGTGGTAAGCTGTGAGTGGCAGAAAAAGTTATTTATTTGCTCTTGTTTATGTCTGTTCTCTAAAATTCATGTCCTTTTTTGCATAAACGTTTCTTTTTTTAAAAAAAATTTAAGTTGTAGATGAATACAATACCTTCGTTTTATTTATTTATATGCAGTGCTAGGATTGAACCAGTGACTCATACATGCCAGGCAAGCACTCCACCACTGAGCCACAACACAACCCCAATTCCACATAAACATTTCCTTTAATGCTTAACGAGATATTTGCTGACTCTATTTCTACTAATCAAGCTACAAAATGTGGCCAGAATTCTGCTGCATGGGAATGGCTAAATGATGATTTATGGTAGCAAACATTGAAAATAATGTCCAAGAGCAGGGGATAGAATTTTTTTTTTGTACTGGGGGTTGAACCCAGTTGCTTAGGGCCTTGCTAAGTTGCTAAGGCTGGCATCAAACTTGTGATCCTCCTGCCTTAGTGGGATTACAGGTGTGCACTATTGTGCCTGGTGAGAGTGGAAATTTTATTTTATTTATTTTTAATTTAAAATTTTTTTTTAGATGTTGATGGACCTTTATTTTATTCATTTATTTATATGTGGTGCTGAGAATTGAACCTAGTGCTTCGCACATGCTAGGCAAGCGCTCTACCACTGAACCACAGCCCCAGCCCTGAGTGGAACTTTTAAAAGTGGTGCTTTTCAAATAAATTTTGTAGTTTAGGAAAGTATTCAAGACATAAGTGAAAAAGCAGGATACAAAAGTAAATATATGGGCTGGGGCTGGGGCTCAGTGGCAGAGCGCTTGCCTAGCATGGGTGAGGCACTGGGTTCAATTCTTAGCACCACATACAAAAATAAGCAAATAAAATAAAAGCATGCTGTCCCTCTACAACTACAAAAAAAAAAAAGTGAAAACGCGGCTGGAGTTGTGGCTCAGTGGTAGAACACTTATCTAGCATGTGTGAGGCACTGGATTTGAGCCTCAGCACCACATAAAAAATAAATAAAATAAAGGTATTATGTCCATTTACAACAAAAATAAATAAATAAATAAAAAGTAAATACATTGACATAATGCCAAGTACATCTGATATTATAGATACAGGTGTACATACATACATGAAAAATGGAAGGATTATACCAAATTAGCAAACACTGCCAGACAGGAGGGTTATGGGTGTTTTTTTCCTCATAGCACTTATTTACCTAATTTTCTAATAATGAATCAAAAACAAAGGTTAAGTTAGGTGCAGTGACGCACACTAGTTTCAGCTACTTGAGAGGCAGCAGGAAGATCCTTGAGCCCAGCAATTCAGGGCCAGCCTGAGCAACTTAGCTCTTACTTCTAAAAAAAGAAAAGAAAAAGAAAGTTAAATGTCATTAAGAAGAAAAAGACTGCAGACATCATGTAATCCAAGAAAGAAATGAGGGGAGGGAGGAAGAGAAGACGAACAGAAATTCATTGTAATGAGAAGCTTTCTGACATATCAGTGTAAGTAGGAAAAAACTAACAAGGAAATAAACAGTTTATATAATACAAAAAAGAGTATTCATTCAACCAATATGACATTTATATTATAGGATCAGACTGCTGGAATGAACATCACCATAGAAAAACAACGAAAGGAATCCATTGGTGTTGTCCCCTCATGGGAATGAGCAGAAGAAGCCTATGCATAGATACCCAACATGCATCTTCATGGGTTTCAGTTGTGCCTTCCAGTTTAGAGCAGGGAGAATTTTTATTATTTGTCTCACTCACTTTGCCAGCTCCTAATAAAGGCCAGGAGACTGAGAGTAACTCAGATAACTGTGGTGAGGTTCCTGTTTGAGTAGTAAAGGTAAGAGGAGGTAGCATATCTGAGACATATCTTTGAATAAACTCATGTCTATGAGCCAACTCCTGCTGCTTGAGCATGGCTCTCCATTTGGACCTCAAATGACTGACTTCTCTTCTCATTAAAAAAAAAAAAAAAAAGTTATCATCAAGTGTTCCTACTGGGCCCTGTAAATAAAGTGGTGGTAGAATAGACACATTTGCATGCTCTCCTGAAATTAACTCTGTGGTTCAGAAGACAGCCAATAACCAGCAGAGAGGACCACAAGTAGATGGGCAGGACTGTAGAAAATCAGGGCTCTGAGTGATTATAAGAGGAAGTCAAGGGTTGGGGACATAATTCAGTGGTAGAATGCTTGGCTAGCATGTGTGAGCCTCTGTGTTCAATCCCTAGCTAAAAAAAAAAAAAAAAAAAAAAAAAAAAAAAAAAA
>NW_026000130.1:8311505-8327180 GCF_001458135.2 Marmota marmota marmota | reverse complement strand
AAAAAAAAAAAAAAAAAAAGAGGAGGCCACAATGAAACAGAACTAGCTGTGAGAGAAGGGGCTAGCCTGAAAGGTCACTCCAGGAAGATGGGCATGTGAGGAAGAAAGGGGAAAAAAGTCCACAGGAGCCAACAGTAGTGAGGGAAAGAGGGGTTGCGGGGAGGAGGCAAGGGCAATAAGCCTGTACTGTGTTCCAAGTGTACAGGGGTATACACCAGAGAGCTTTGGAAGAAGGTACCACTTGATTTCTGTTTTGAAAGATCACTCTGGCAGCAGTGTGGATAATGTGCCAAGTGACTGCCAACTCTTATCAACCCAGGCACTTTCCTAAATGCTCACATTGTCAGTTCATGCAACTCTCCTACTAATCCTCAGGGGCAGCCAATTTCATAGTGGGGGAAATGGGGCTCCATGTGGCTTCATAGGAAGGGTGGAGCAAGTAGTCACAGCAAGGCTGTGATATAGGCCTGCTACTGTCAGGATCCAACCAAGAGGTGGGTACAGGGGCTGGGGTTGTAGCTCAGAGGTAGAGCACTTGACTGGCACGTGTGAAGCACTGGAGTCAGTTCTCAGCACAGCATATAAATAAATAAAATAAAGGTCCACTGACAATTAAAAAAAAAAAGAGGAAGGCATGACTTGGTTGATTGAAAAAATAGAAAAGCAGGAAATAGAAGTGGATAGATTCCGGAGATAGTGAGGTGGTGAGATGAACAGGACCATGTAACACATGGATAAAGAGCAACTAACTGGTGGCTTTGTGTATGCTGGCTGTGCTTGGCATGAGCTACCTGGAAGATAAGTGATTTATAGAGGCTGATGCAGCTCTTGGTCTTACCTAAGTTGCTGTCAATTTTCTGGTGATAGGCTCGAAGGTGTGGGTTCTTTGGGTAAGCCTCTGTATTCACAGCAGAACCAGGCCCTCCAAGGACAGAATCTGATTTAGAAACATCAGGAGAATGGTTAACTGATATCCTTTGAAATGCTGCTTCATGAAATTGATCTTTTTATTTTGGTTCTAGGGATTGAAGGAGAGCTCTACTAGTGCACTATATCTCCAGCACCTTTTTATTATTTTCCATATTTTTTATTGGCCCACTATAATTAATACACAAAGATAGGATTTATTACATCTTTGTACACGTACATGATGTAACAATATAATTGGGCCAACATAATTCCCCAGTATTCCCCCTTTCCCTGGTCCTTTTCTTTATTGATTGCCTTTTAATTTTCATGAGATTCCCCCTCCCACCTTTCTTTTCCTTTGTCCTCTTCTAGCTTTCACATATGAGAGAAAACATAAGACTGACCCTTGACTTTCTGAGTTTTGCTTAATTTGCTTAACATTATGATGTTTCACCCATTTTCTTGTAAATGGGTGAAAAGATTGAATTCTTTTTTTTTTTTTTTGTTACTGGGGATCGAACCCAGGGGCAATTAACCACTGTGCCATATCCTCAGTCCTTTTAACATTTTATTTAGAAATAGAGTCTCACTAAGTTTCTTAGGGTCTTGCTAAATTGTGTGTGCCACTGTGGCCAGCCATAATTTGATTCTTTTTGGCTGAAAGAAACTCCATTACTCAGCACCTTTTAAAATTTCATTTTGAGACATGGTATCACTAAGTTGCTTAGGCTGGCCTAGAACTTGTGCGCCTCCTGCCTCAGCCTTCTGAGTCACTGGGGTTATAGCGTATGCTGTCACACCTGGCTTTAGTTTTGCAGTGCTAGGGATCAAACACAGGGTCTTGAGCACGGTAGGCAAGTGCTCTATCTCTGAGCTATTCCTCAATCTCATTACAAAATGTATCTTTTATGTTTTCATTATACTGGGGATTGAACCCAGGGATACTCTACTACTGAACTACACTTTCAGACCTTTTTATTTTTTGAGATAGAGTCTTGCTAAGTTGCCCAAATTGGTCATAAATGTGTAATCCTCCTGTGTCAACCTCTGGAGTAGCTAGGCATACAGGCTTATCCATTGCCCGTGGCATAAAAATGGTCTTAATTCGGCAAATGGCTGGAAGGAATGAAGTAACTAGCTCTGAGGCAATATAGAATGATAGGGGTGGGAATAGATACAACGTATGAGGGAAGAGCCCAAAGCAGTCTCATGGGCTGGGTGTGGTGGTACATGCCCATAATACCAGCTTCTTCGGAGGCTAAGGCCTGAAGTTTGAGATCAGCCTAGGCAAGACAGCAAGACCCCGTCTCTCAAAAAACAATCTCCCCCCAACAAGACTCTCAGTCCATGGGTCAACTAGACAAACCCTGGGTACACAGACTCTAGAAGACACATTCATACTAGTACTGTTGTATGGCAGAGGAACTGCATCAGGGCAAAAATTACACAAGTGCATGGACAAGGTGTAGGTGTGGTAGTGTACACCTGTAATCCCAGTGATTCTCAAGGCTGAGGCACAAGGATTCCAAGTCTGAGATTTAGTAGTTTAGTGAGACTCTGTTTCAAAATAAAAAATAAAAAGGCTTGGTGATATAGCTCAGTGGTAATGTACTCCAGGTTCAATCCCCAGTTATCGAAAGGAAAAAAAAAAATTAGGGGTGCTAGGGATTGAACCCAGGGCCTTGTGCATGCTAAGCACACACTCAACCACTGAGCTACACCCCCAGTGCCTTTTAGCTTTTTTATTTTTTAAATTTTATTTTTAAAATATTTTTTAAATTGAAGTTGGATACAATATCTTTATTTATTTTTATGTGGTACTAAGGATCGAACCCAGTGCCTCACACATGTGAGGCGGGCACTCTACAAATGAGCTACAGCCCCAGCCCTTGCCCTCAGCTCCACTTCTAGCTTTTTAAAAATTTTGAGATGGGGTGTTGTTAAATAGCCCACGCTGTCTTCAAATCCTGGGCACAAGCAATTTTCCTGCCCCAGTCTCCTGGATAGCTGGGACTACAGGCAAATGTCACTGTGCTCAGAGAGTCAAGGTTTAAAAATAAAAGTTGTAGCCAGTTGCAGTGGTGCATGCTTGTAATCCCAGCAACTCGGGAGGCTAAGGCAGGAAAATTCCAAGTTCAAGGCGAGTCTGAGTAACTTAGTGAGACCCTGTTTCAAAAATAAAAAGAGACGGGGGTGCTAGAGTTGTGGCTCAGTGGTAGAGCGCTCGCTCGCCTAGCATGTGTGAAGCCCTGGGTTCGATCCTCAGCACCACATAAAAACAAAATAAATAAAACAAAGGTATTGTGTCCAACTACAACTAAAAAATAAATATTAAAAAAAAAAAGAATCAAAGTTAAGTTACAGAAATGGGATTATGAGTGATTTTTTTGTTCTTTTGGAAATTTATTTCTATGCTGTCTTTTTACTTAAAGTAAGCATAAAAGAACTGTTAAATAGTGCACATTTGCCCCAAGAAATGTTCCTTAAACTTCAGTCCCTTCTCCTCCAAGGCAAGAAATTGAACTCAGGTACATTTTACCACCCCAGTCATTTCTATTTTTTATTGTGAGACAGGGTCTTTCCAATTGCTGAGGGTCTTGCTAAGTTGCTATGCTGACCTTGAACTTGTGATCATCCTACCTCACCCTCCTGAGTTGTTGGGAATTATAGGTATGTGCCATTGGGCCTGGCTTCCTTCCCCTTCTCCATTTTGCAGTACTGGGGTTGAACCCTGGACTTCACGTATGCTAGGTAAGCACTTTAACACTGAGCTACACCTCTGGCCCTTGAAATTCAATTCCTAAAGGCACACAGAAAAGCCCTGTCACCTTGATTTGCCTCTTTTGGGAGAAATTTCTCTCTCTACAGTACAGTATGGTCATCCTTTTGTATCATAGCGTATTAGTTCCAGGATCCTCAACAGATAGCTAAAACAAGGGATGCTTTATATAAAATGCCTTATATAAAATGCATATAACCTACTCACATTTCCTTATACTCCTATACTCCTTCCTGCCCTCAAACTGATTGAATCCAGGAGTGTCCATGGAGCTACATTCCCTACCCTTTTTATTTTCAGACAGGGTCTATTTTTTTTTGGTACCAGGGATTGAACCTGTGGCTGCTTAACCACTGAGGCACATTCCCAGCCCTTTTTATTTTTTAATTTGAGACAGGGTCTCACTAAGTTGCTTAAGGCCTCGCTAAATTGCTGAGGCTGGCTTTGAACTTGCAATCCTCCTGCCTCAGCCCTTGAGGTGCTGGGATTACTGTCATGCCACTGAACCTGGTGAGACAGGATCTTGATAAGTTGACAAGGCTGGCCTCCATTTGTTATCCTCCTGCCTGAGTCTCCCAATTGCTAGAATTACAGATGTATGCTACTATACCCAGCTCCTTCTGTATACTTTAAATAATCTCTAGATTACTTATAAAACAATACAATGTAAGTGCTATGTAAATAGTTGTTATGTTGTACTATTTAGAGAGTAATGGCAAGAATTAAAAGTCAGCACATTTAGTACAGCACAATTTTAAGAATATTTTGGATCGATAATTATTTGAGTGCATAAATTTGGAATTTGCAGATATAGAACCTACAAATATGAAGGGCTGACTGTATTTCCTTTCCTCTAACATTAACCTACTGAAGCCAGTCTACACATATGGTGTCCATTTTTTTTCAGTTCCCTTTCAGGTATGGGGTACTATTTTATTTCTTCAGTGTATGATATCCACATGGGTTTTCTTGGGTCCTTTGCATTTTAATTTTACCTTCACTTTCTCTCATGGTTTCTCCCTTTCTAGAATGAATTGTGCCCATATTAGTATGTCCCAACCCAGTCCTTCTTCTATCAGGTCTTTCCTTAGCTATGTCAACTATGACCCTGTATACTCCTATACTCCCTCCTGCCCTCAAACTGATTGAATCCGGGAGTGCCCATGGATCTACATGGGTTTTAATGCTGTCAGGATGCATCCTGACTTCCTCAAAAGTGGCATAGTTAGGTACAGTCAGTATTTAAATTCTACCATTATTTTTTTAAATTTTTATTTGTTCTACTTAGTTATATATGACAGCGGAATGCATTTCAATTTATCGTACACAAATGGAGTGCAACATTTCAATTCTCTGGTTGTATACTGTATAGAGAGGCACCATTCGTGCAATCATACATGTACCTAGGGTAATGATGTTCATCTCATTCCACCATCTTTCCTTCCTCATAACCCCTCTCAATCCTCCCCTTTGCCCAATCCAAAGTTCCTCCATTCCCCACCCCCCATCATAGATCAGCATCCACTAATCAAATTTAGTTTTTTGGGGGATTTCTACCATTGTTTTGATGTGTGTGGTTTTCAAGGGGCTCACAGAGGTTCTAGGAGGCCTAAATTCCTTTCCAGATATGTTTCTGAGCCTATCATTTGATATCAGTAGACTGACTATTAATATCACAAGGTCTACCTTGTACACCTTGCCCATGCTGTTACTTCTCCTGCACAGAAGTGGAGGTTATATTAGTCTCCTCCTATTGCTGTGACAAAACTATCATAAACTTATCTTTCAGTTGTGAAGATTGGAAGTCTAACCTGGGTTTCAATGAGTGAAGTTTAAGATATTTTGGATCAGGGATTGAATCCATGGGTGCACTACTCTGACATTCTCTTTTTGTTGTATTAGGTATTGAACTCAGGGGTGAGTTACATCCCCACTTCTTTTAACTTTTTATTTTGAGATAGGGTCTACCTAAATTGGCCAGGCAATTCCTCCTGCCTCAGCCTCCTGAGTAAATGGGAGTATAGGTGTACACCACTGTGCCTGGCTGACATTTTCTCTTTTGCTTCCATTTTCCACATATGAAGGACCCTTGGGGTGATCTTGGGCCCAACTGGATAACCCAAGATAATCTCCCCCTTTGAAAGTCAGCTCCACATATAATCATAACTCTCCTATTGTCTAAAACCTAACATAGTCATGGGTTCTGAGGATTAGGAAGTAGATACTTCTGGTACATTATTTTATTTACCACTTACCTACATCATCCAGCTTTCTGAGGTTTGGATGGCTGGCTTGGTACTTTGTCTCCTGTTCTTTACTTATATTTATGGCTTCTTTTAATCTTTGGATAAAAGAAAATTACAACATTTAAAAAGGAAAATCCCTATAATAGTGTCATTAAGTCTTTTCAAGTTATGTGTGTGCTAAAAATCAAATGCTTCTGACCAAAGCAGAAAATTCAGCATTCCCTTTTAGGAGGACAGTTGAAGGCCCCTGCCTTAGAAGCATAGCATTTCATTAGTAGGGTCTCACTTAGAAAAATGAGTCCTAGGACAAGGTAGATGAAAAGTAGATAAAAATGATAAGTAGATACTTTAGACCAGGGGTCAGCAAATTACGATCTATGGGCCAAATCTGGTCCACCATCTTCTTTTTTTTTTTTTAAATCTCATTATTTAAAATTGTAGTGATTATAAAGATAACATAAAATCATCTATTTTTGTATAAACACAAACAATGAATGGCCTTTACAGATAATAGCACAATTTTTTTTTTTCTGGTTAATAGAGCTATATTACCAAAAACCTGCACTCAACTATTATATTTTTATATTTTGAAGTTTGTCACTAAAAATTTGTGGTCATTTATTTTTCTCTTGTCATATAATCCCCCACAAAATATCTCTGATTTTGCTTCCTGTCCCACAAACCCTTGTTTGCTGACTTTGGCTATAGACAGGGACTTTTCTTGGCAACTCACAGACTATCAGCCCATGCCTGACACTATGATGAGTCAGTCCCCAGGAACATGACAGGTGCCTCTATCTGGGAGCTGGTTCCCCCCAATATATTATTCTTCTCCATCTCTGCTAAATGACAGACTGACCATGTTATTTAAAAAAAAATTTATTTGGTGAATTATAATGACATCACGATATAAGTCATTATGCCACATTTGTACAAACACACAACATAATTTGATTGATCTCGTTACCTAGTACCTTCCCTTTCCCTCCCCTTCTCTCTCCCCTGATCCACTTGCCTGACCAATTTTTTTTAAACCAATTATTCTTTTTCTTTAAAATACTTTTTTTTCTCTTTTTTTAAAAAGTATTTTTAGTTGTAGATGGACTCAATACCTTTATTTTATTTAGTTTTTTTATGTGGTGCTGGGGATTGAACCCAGTGCCTCACATGTAGTAGGCAAATGCTCTACCACTGAACCACAATCCCAGTCCTAAATGCTTTAATTTCATTTATTTATTTTTATGCAGAGCTAAGGATCAAACCTAGTGCCTCATATGTGCTAGGCAAGTGCTCTGCCACTGAGCTATAGCTCCAGCCCCCAAACCAGTAATTTTTGGTTTGTGCCCTCCCTCTCTGCATAATACTATTCTGGGTGAACATTCTTGGGATCTTCTTACTTCCCAGGTATCCCAGAAATCTACCTCTTGTCTTAACTCTCTTTACACAAATTATATCAATGCCTCTAAATTCAACTCAGGACTTTGTATATGCAAGACTAGCACTCTATCACTGAGCGATATCCCAAGTTCCTTTTCTTTTAAATTTTGAGAGTCTTGCTAAACTGCCCAAGAATGCCACTGGGATTACAGACATATACCACCATATTTGGTTTGCTAAAATCTTCTTTATGATTTTACAGTATTCTAGCCAAAAAATTTTGAGAAAAATAACCTCTAATTTTAAAATAAAAGTCAATGAGCAAACTGGATTAGATATGCAAAAAGCTGGTTGTCAAAAAGTTATTTTTTGGGGAGCTAGGATGACCGCCTAGTACATGTGTGGCACTGGGCTTTATCCTCAGCACCACTTAAAAATAAATAAATGAGGGGCTGGGGATGTGGCTCAAGCGGTAGCGCACTCGCCTGGCATGCGTGCGGCCTGGGTTCAATCCTCAGCACCACATACAAAGATGTTGTGTCCACCGAAAAAACTAAAAAATAAATATTAAAAACTTCTCTCTCTCTCTCTCCTCTCTCTTAAAAAAAAAAAATCTCTCTCTCTCTAAAATAAATAAATAAATAAAAAATAAACGAATAAAGGCATAAAAATAATTTTGGGGGAGAGAGTATTGGGGAATTAACCAGGAGGTGCTTTACCATGGATTTATATCTTCAGTCCTTTTAATATTTTTTTATTTTAAGACAAGTCCTCACTAAGATACTTAGGGTCTTACTAAGTTGTTGAGACTGACCTCAAACTTGTGATCTTTCTACCTCAGCCTCTCAATTGCTGAGATTACAGGTGTATGCTATGGCTTTTAATTTTCTATTTATTTATTCATTTTTTTAAGTGAAATCTTTCATTTACAATGCCTTTTATTTTTCACTTCTGGGGATCAAATCCAGGGCCTTGACATGCTAAGCAAGCACTCTACCACTGAGTTATATCCCCAGACTTTAAATTTTTCATTGTATAGTAAATATGAATATGTTCATTGTCTACATTTAAAAGACAAATCTGTAAGAAGAATTAACTCCCCGAAACTCAGCATTCAACCTCTTTAACATACCCAAGAAGGATTGCTACCAAAAACATGCTCATAAGAATACATCAAAAGATAAAGGATCAATCTGGGTGTGGTGGTATAAGCCTGTAATCCCAATAGTTTGGAAGGCTCAGGAGGAGAACTGTAAGTTCAAAGCCAGACTCAGCAAAAGCAAGGCACTAAGCAACTTAGTAAGACTCTTTCTCTAAGAAAATTCAAAATAGGGTTGGGGATGTGGCTCAGTGGTTGAGTGCCCCTGAGTTCAATCCCTGGTACACCCCCCAAAAAAATTAAGGATCAGGCTAGGCTCAGTAGTAGAGCACTTGGCCTAGTATGTGTGAGACACTAGGTTTGATCCTCAGTGTCACATAAAAACAAATAAATAAAATAAAGGTATGAGGCTGGGGCTGTAAACTTAGCAGCAGAGTGTTTGCCTAGTACATGTGAGGCACTGGGTTTGATTCTCAGTATCTCACACAAAAATAAATAAATAAAAGTATTCTGTCCATCTACAACAATTACAGAAGCATCATAGCCAGGAATGGTGGTGCACACTTGTAATCCCAGTGATTTGGGAGGCTGAGTAAATTCAAGATGATGAAATCCAGGAAGTGCCTGGAGGGAAGGGACAGTGAGCCCCGCGCTATGGCTTTTTAAAAGCAGAAATTCACATTTATACTAATCTTCTCATGAATATTCTCAAAGTACTGGGGTCAATTGGGTGTGGTGTTATATACCTGTAATTCCAGGGACTCTAGAGGCTGAGACAGGAGGATTCCAAAGTTTGAGGCCAGCCCCAGCAATTTAGTAAGACCCTGTCTCAAAAAATAAAGAATAAAAAGGGCTGGGGATATAGCTCAGAGCTAGAGTACCCCTGGATTTAATTCTCAGTACAGCAAAAGAAAAGAAAATAGCCAAGTATTAGGGTCATGAGGAAGTAGTAACTTAATGGAGATTCAATGTAGGCAGAATTTACAGACTACATGCCAATCAAATGAATATCCTTAGCAGAGGAGAAAGATTTGTTTCAATAATCCCTCCTCATGAGTAACTTATAGGCTTCCTGGATCCCTTGAAGGTACTGACAAGACCTGAAAGTCTTCACTATTGGGAGTAAACCTACTTCTGCTACTTTATATCTGTAAGCTTTTCTTACCTGCTGTTCTGCTGGGGAGCAAGAGTACCATTCTGTTCAGATGGGGTCTCTGTTGGTTTGGCTTTGAAGTAATTGACAAGCCCCCCAAACACACTCTTAATGCTGTTGATGTGTTTCTGGCTAGTCTTCAAATCTTGATCCATTTTGTCCACCATCTTTTCTGTGTGTTCTAGGACTCCTCGCTGTCGAACTAGTTCCTGGGGAAAATGAGAGGCAGCAGCTTTATGTCCTTTTATAATTCCCTCTTCTTGGACCACACACAGCAGGCCCTTCATAACCTTAGCAAGCATATGCAGGGACTGATTTGTAGAAGGCGCACTATCCCTTTTGACAACACATTTCTTTGTTCTTCCCTGTCTATCCTATCTTTACTTCTTTTCTTTTCTCTTGAATCCCTTTGCCCCAGAGATGGGCGTACAGGATCACACTGAGATAAATGGGGATATGCCTTTCGGGGGTCAGAGTCCAGGGACTGTGCTGGCTGCAGATGCTCTTTAGTGCCCCCAGCCATCATAATGCTTGTAGGCTTGGACCTGGCACAGCCCCCCTAGACTCTAGTAGAACTTCTCCTTCCAACAGCCTTCCTCTTTCCACCTGCTGTGGTTCTCCTTAAAGCATGCACAATTCTTGAAGCAGGACTTGCTTTGTTCACTGCCTTGTGTCCAGTGCCTAACTCAGTAGCTGTTTGCTATAATTTGCAAATTGATACATGAATGATATTCTGCAGCTGTGGTGATAGCCTTGATCATAACCCTCTAAGCTGATGGTTCTGGCTGAGAACGGGAACTCACCAGAACACTACTAATACTCTCCTTCATGTGTAACAAACTTGTTTCGGTCCCTATTTATTCATATTGCAGTGTTGAGAGTTGAACTCAAATCCTCATCCATGCTAGGAAAGTGCTCTACCACTGATCTATATTCCTAGCCCTTTACTTCCTGTTTTAGGATTTATTTGCAGCTATACCAACTGTGTTCCCTGGGAGCTGCACCTCCAGCCAGAAGACTCTCAAGCTTTTCTTTTTCCCTACTTCATAAGACAGCTGCTGTTTTCAGCTCCCCTCCTTTGAATCTTCTCTCTCTATTGACCTTCTTTTAGCTTAGCAATTATATTAACTATGAAAATGTTACACAGAGCTAATTTTTTTTGATACCCAAAACAAAGTCCTGAACAATTCTTAAACATATTTGAAATGTGAATGACAGAGCTGAAAATATGTAGTTGTGAGGATTAATATGTGAGGATTAAACCAACCATGAAAATATTTGGAAAAATGTCTGTAACTGAACGTGTATCTAAATTTTCTTCTTGTCATTATTTCCATTTTCCCCCCTTTGATATCGGGATTGAACTTATAGGTACTCCACCACTGATCTACATCCTTAGCCCTTTTTATTTTGAGACAAGTCTTGCTAAATTGCTGAAGCTGGTTTTGAACTTGTGATCCTCCTGCTTTAGTCTCCCAAATCATAGGGATTACAGGCCTGTACCACCGTGCCCAGCTCCCAGCCCTTTCAACTCTTTATTTTGAGATAGGGTCTCTAAATTGGTGAGGCTGGCCTCAAACTTGAGATCCTCCTGCTTCAGTTTTCCAAGTAGCTGGGATTACAGTATGTGTAAACATGCTCTACTTGTCATTATTTCCTAAATAAAACAGCATAAGAACTGTGAACACAGTATTTACATTAGTAAGTAATCTAAAGATGACTTAAAATATATAGGAAACCAGGTGTGGAGCTATACTCCTATAATCTCAGTGGTTTGGGAGGCAGAGACAGGAGGATTGCAAGTTTGAGGCCAGCCTTAGCAATTTAGTGAGGCTCTAAGCAATGTCTCAAAATAAAAAATAAAAAGGGCCAGGGATATGGCTTAATGGTTTAGTGTTCCTGGTACCTTAAAACACACACACACACACACACAGCCCTCTTTTTAAAAAAAATATATTTATTTATTTTTATGTGGTGCTGAGGATCGAACCCAGTGCCTTACACATGTGGGCAAGCACTCTACTGCTGAGTTACAGCCCCAGCCCTTAGCCCTCTTTGAGATAAGGTCTCACNTTTTTTTTTTTGGGTACCAGGTTTTGAACCCAAGGCTGCTTAACCACTGAGCATCTCCAACTCCTCCCACCCCTGCCAATTTTTAAATTTTGAGACATGGGTCTCACTAAGTTGCTTAGGGCCTCACTAAGTTGCTGAGGCTGGATTTGAACTTTATGATCCTTCTGCCTCAGTCTCCCAAACCACTGTGATTACAAGGCATGTGCCACCATGCCCAGCCCATGCATTAATATTCAGTTTAAAAAAATTTTTTTTAGTTGTAGATGGACACAATATCTTTATTTATTTGTTTCTATGTGGTGCTGAGGATTGAACCCTGTGCCTCAAACATATGAGGCAGGCGTTCTACCACTGAGCTTCAGCCCCAGCCCAATATTGAGTTTTTAATTTATATCTTTTTTAAAAATTTTTAATATTTATTTTTTAGTTTTCGGCGGACATAACATCTTTGTTTGTATGTGGTGCTGAGGATCAAACCCGGGCCGCACGCATGCCAGGCGAGTGCACTACCACTTGAGCCACATCCCCAGCCCCTTAATTTATATCTTTATTTATCTATTATGTTTGTGTATATATATTCAATCCAGGGCCTTGTGCATGCTAGACAAGTGCTCTACTACTGCGCTGCATTCTAGCCCATGAGATGATATATTTCTAATAGTTCAATAGCCACTTATTTTGTAGGATGCAGAGAACAGATGAATTTGAAGCTGCTATAGATGCTCAGAGTTGGCAGTTAAAGGGTGGGCAATGCTCTGCTGTCATACTGGAAAGGAAGTTCCTGGTTTCTTTACAGTGACCTCTTCCAATTGTGGTGAATCTCACTCACCTTCCTGCCTCAGACTCCCCATCTCCATTTAGAGAGTTGCAAGGGTAAAAAGTAGTTGATAGCTGCGTGTAGTGGCACACACCTGTAATCTCAGCAACTTGGGAGGCTGAGGCAGGAGGATTTCAAGTTCAAAGCTAAATTGCTTAGCAATTTAGCAAGGCCCTAAACAAATGAGTAAGACCTTGTCTTAAAATAAAAAATAAAAAGAACTGGGATGTGGCTCAGTGGTTAAGCACACCTTGGTTCAATTCTGAGTACCAAAAAAAAAAAAGTAGGTGACAAAACCTTCCCCAATTTGTAATGAGATCTCAATTTCTTCTGCTTGTAAATGACATAGTCTCTCTGATTCTCAGGTCTCTCTGCTGACCTGGTGAGGAAACAAGATATCTTACGTAGATATTATGATGGAAGCACAGAGAAATATGTAGGGGCGGCTTGTCCTGCATGTGAGGCTAGGCGCCAATGGAGAGAGTGTTGCTTTGGTCTCTCAAAAAGTTTCTGGGTGCTGGAACTTGGAGTTTACTAGAGGTTATCAGACCAGAAGAGGTAGAGGGGCTTTTGCTAAAATCCTCCCCCAGAAGGCAGGGAAAATGACTAAACTCAACATGCCTGTGACCTAGTTCCAACCAACAAGGAAGAAGGGCTTGTGAGAGCAAAGAGCACGGGAGCACTGTTGGTCTATAAAGATGGGCTGGTCAGGCCCCTGAACCCCTGCCATTTTGAAGACAGGCCTCAAATGCTTCAGATCCCAAGGATACTTGCATGGCTTAATACTTTAAATCTTCCCCCAGAACTGTGGCCATGTCACAGCTTCCGTCTCTGAGAGAATCAGAATGCCAAAGAGAGCAGGGTGGATGTGAGGGGAGTGAGGTCTGGAAAATACCATCTATGTTAAGGTCCAACTCAGAAAGTGCTCACTTGTCAGGTGATTACATTACAGCTGATTCCTCCCCTACTCCCTTCAGCCCCAAAAGTTTTCTAAATTTAAACTGGAAAAAAAAAGTGGTCAGAGAAAGGATCTAATTGGGCTGGTGGTACAATGCCAACATACAACACAGAGAGGGTTTTTTTCTTTTCTTCTTTTTTTTTAATATTTATTTTTCAGTTGTAGTTGGAAACAATACCTTCATTTTATTTATTTATTTTTATGTGGTGCTGAGGCTCCAACTCAGGGCCTCGCACGTGCAAGGCAAGTGCTCTACCACTGAGCCACAACCCCAGCCCAAGAGAAAGGGTTTTCAATTCCTCTTTGGCTGCGGCTTTTTGTGAAAGACAGTGATCTCTGAGAGAGCAGGGGGAAGCAGAAGACAGGCAGATAAAGTCCTTGAAAGTGCAAGTGCACAGACTGCCAAAAGTGAGGTGAAACCTGCCCAGACCAGTATGTTCAAGGTCACTCTGAGGACCTGAAGTGATCAGGGGATCCTTGCAGGCAAGGTATTCTTTCAAGACATTCTTAGGAAGAGGAATGTGAGATTTCTGCCTGCAATTATTATTATCAGCACTATTTTTGAGATGGAGTCTTGCTATGTTGCTCAGGCTGTCTTTAATTCCCAAGCTTAGGTGAATCTCCCACCTCAGCCTTCAGACTGCTGGTATTACAGACATGCACCACTGTGCCCGGTTTGTGAAAAGATATTATTGAGCACCTACTCTCTGCCTTTCAGGGTGCTAGTGATTCAGGGGTGAACTAAATATCCCAAATCTGTCCTGATGATAATAACAAAGAGCAAGATGAAGTTCAATCTGATGTTTAAATTTGTTGACAACACTGCAGTGCTGTGAACTAAAGAAGACAGATGGGTCTTTGGTTCATTGAGCTTAAATTCATGGGGGAAACTGTAAAGAAAGTCAAGATACACATGACTGCTCCTCTTACAAGGTGAACCTTGGGACAAGGATTCCTGCCTGGTTTAAGAGGGGATGTGTGTGTAAAGGATGGTCCCTAATGAGGCTGGAGGAGAGACTCAAAGTTGAGAAGTTAGGGAATCCAAAGTGTGGGGATGGAGCCAAAAGTATGGGGCAGAGGAGGAAGCAGTGGCTGGCCTGGGGCAGCTGGAGGAATTAAGAAGGGAAGTGGAACTGTGTGGTAAGAACAGAAGGAGAGTAGGTGGGGCTTCTTGGCAGGACCCATCAGGGAACACCAAGGGGATAAAGCTAAGGCCTTCCATGGGCAGTAGTGATCACTAGATTACCATTGAAATTCACAACCAAAGCATCTTGTAACATCAGATGGGCGTTGTTACTCCTGGAGTAAGGTTCTTATACTGAGCTCATAATTAAACTCAGGCATTAACTGATAAGTAAATCCAGAGTTAGTGAGTTGAATCTAGAAAGTTGAAATTTATCTGTGTTATGTTTCTTCCCTCTCAAGGGATCACATACGTGTAACATGCACAGGCAGGTATACCTGAGCACACGTAGGACATGGTCAAATCTGGGTCTCTGACTATAGCAGCCATGGAATGGAGTGGATTCAGAAACACAAATCAGGCTCGGTGCAGTGGCACATGTCTATAAATCCTAATTATTCAGGAAGCTGGGGCAGGAGGATTCTAAAATTGAAGCCAGCCAGGGCAACTTAGAGAAACCTCATCTCAAAGTAAAAAATAAAAAGGATTGAAGATGTAGTTCAATGACAGAGCACTTGCTTGGCATGTACAAGGCCATGGTTTGATCCCCAGTATAGCCAAACACACAAAACCAGGCCTCTGGTTGCAAGAAAAAACACTGGGGGCTGGGCGTTTAGCTCAGTGGTAGAATGCTTGCTTGCCTAGTATGAGTGAGGACGTGGGTTCAATCCCCCAGTACCACAAAAAACAAGTGAATGAAACCCATTGAGGACAAAGCTGGTAATGCAAGTGCTACTCATTGCATCTGTGCGCTCTACCAAACACCAGTCCCTTTCCACTGGTGTTGCTGTGTCAGCCAAAGCAAACCCCTGTTTATTGTTGGTAAAGAACTAATTTAGCAAGTCTGGGCTATCCCTACCCTCCACATTCCAAAAAAAGATCTGGCCCTTGCCTGGTCCCTTATCCTTAGAATATCCTGCCTGATAAGAGCAGCTCTATTTACTTGAGAGCTTAGTCTAGACAAGAGAGTTTATGTTAACACTGTGATTTATGATGGAAGCCTTGGGCCACATGGTATCTGTCTGACTTCTGGAAAAGATGGAGACTGAAGTCAGTCATCCCTGATTGACACTCTGGGGGG
>NW_026000130.1:8309305-8311495 GCF_001458135.2 Marmota marmota marmota | reverse complement strand
TTTTTTTTTTTTTTTAGTTGTCGACGGACCTTTACTTCATTTATTTATATGCAGTGCTGAGAATCAAACCCAGTGCCTCACACATGCTTGGCAAGTGCTCTACCACTGAAATACAACCCAGGCCTCAGGAACCTTATTTCTAAGCCAATTCATTTACATATTCCCCCTCTCTTCCCTGGGAACATCCTTCATCCTCACTCTTCTTGTCCAAATCTTAGTCTTCAAAACCAAATTCAAGTTTATCTTCTACCACAACCTCTCTCTCTCTCTCTCTCTTTTTGGTACAGGGAATGAACTCAGGGACACTCAACCACTGAGCCACATCCCCACCCTATTTTGTATTTAGAGACACGGCCTCACTGTTGCTGAGGCTGGCTTTGAACCTGTGATCCCTTCTATCTCAGCCTCCTGAGTGGTCGGGATTACAGGCTTGAGACCACTACAGTACCTCATTTTTAATTTCCGATTTTCTTTCGTTCTCATAGTTTCCAGAAATGTCTCTTTAAATAGTTCTTAGTTGGGAACTATTTAAACTATTTAAAGTTGGGACCCCCCAATCAACCCCCCTGTAAACCAGAGCCCCAAGACCTCTGGTGATCATCCAAAATGTAAATTGAGACTTTCCATTTGGACTGGAACATAGAAACATATGTGATGTAAAAACCACAAGCAAAACCTCCTCAGTGAGATGAAAGACAGGAAGGTAGATTAATGAGGGATACCATAAAAGGGAGAAGTGGGTAAAGGAAATAACCCAGGAAAACCAACATTAGGAAAATGATAGAGATGAATATTAGAGAAGTTAATCAATATATTCATACCTTGATCACTTAAGACCCTAAGTGATCAGGGAGAATGAACTCTGCCAGAGAAGAGTTATGAAGAGACGCAAGGATAAAGACCATATTTTAGTTTCAACCATTATATTTGCAACATCAAAATGCTTAAGATTATTCCAAGTTGATCTACCATAATCTCTTCGATTTTTTTCCTCTTTGTTCAAACAAAACTGTTTATCAGGCTGAAAAGAAAATATATTGAAAAAGCTAAATTGAGAATGATTCTCATTGGAAGTCCTACTTTCTGAAATCTTTGGCTGGAAAAAGCTGACAAAGATGAACTGGAGCAAGACTGTCGCAACCCATGTGCAGTCTGTGTAGGATTTGGGAAGTAAAGGTAAGGCTCTAGACTTAACCAAATTCAGGGTTCAGCTTACTCAGCAGGTGTCCACACACATGGATCTTTAAAATCTTTACTAGTAAGGTGGAGAAATGGTCAAGAATGGAGGGAAGAACTCAAGGCCCATTTGCTCTCATGCCTAAGGAGTTTACCTTTGAACTAAGCACACAGGGGGAAAAAAATCAACTAAATGGAGTTATAGTTAAGGAAGATTCCCCGGGTAAATGGTCTCTTTCAAGAACTGAAAATACATGTCTCTTTACATAGTTACCATATTATTACAAACGGTAAAATCACTAAGTACAAGAACCTAGGGTAGACAAATCGGGAATTCTCAAGAACATGAACAAAACATTTCTCAATCACGTCTAACAATGTAAAGACTGGCCAGTTCAGCTCAGTCCTGTCCCAGACTCACCTCGGAAGAGGCAACCCCAATCTTCTCGGACTGGTACATAAGGGACAGGGACCTGCTAGTGCTGGCGGCTGTGGCCTCTGCCCTGCGCAACACCTCCTGCCGCAGGTACTGCTGCCTGTCGGCGGGTGCGTTGGCTCCGTCGGGGAGGTCGCGGGCATCTCTCCACGGGGCCGAACGAGAGTCTTCGTCTTCCGCATCGTCATCGAAAGGGTTGCAGCTTTTGGGGTAAGCAGACATGGTGCCGGAGAGCGTCTCGGTCACGGAAAGAGGAGGAGCACTGCCAGAACCGGCCAAGCACCACGCCCCGCCCTTTGATTCGGCGGCGGTCGCGCGAGCTCCTTCCGCCTGAAAAGCGCCGGCAGCCCCGCCTCGGATCCGACCAATACGCCAGGCGGCTTGGGAGGGGGTACGCCACGTCCAGAGCGCGTGGCAGAGGCTACTTTACGGTGTCTCTCCCCCTGCAGCAATGGGATCGCCCTCACGGCCACGCCCTACCCAATGTCGGCAACAGAGAAGTCACGTGGCGGGGAAGCCGGATGCGGCTGCGCCTTCCCCTGCGCTGTGAGCCCGGGTGCTCACTGGCCGGGTGCTGG
>NW_026000130.1:8292097-8309005 GCF_001458135.2 Marmota marmota marmota | reverse complement strand
GTGCGCGCGATGATGGCGGCGGCCGCGGCCCGGGGAAGCGGCAGCAGCTCGGGCTCCAGCTCCGGCTCCAGCGCCTCGCGGGGTTTCTACTTCAACACAGTCCTGTCACTGGCCCGTTCCTTGGCAGTGCAGAGACCAGCATCCTTGGAGAAGGTAATCTAGGTGGTCTCGGCCGAGGGCTGACAGGAGGAGGGGCCTGGTGCGCTGAAGCAGGAAGGCGGGGCGAGGGTCTGAGGGCGGTCAAGTGGGGAACGGCCTGTGACTAGAGGGGACTGCTGAGTTGAGGAGCTCCGCGAGGGGAGGGATCTAATAGAAGGGAGGGGTGGATCCGACTGGTGAGGATATCGCGGGTGGGGAGGCGTGGGAGGATGGTGAGCTTCCAGCGGAGAGGGGGCTGTGACATCGTTGGGGCGGGTGGTGGTGCTGAACCTTGGGCACCAGTGAGGAGGTTAACACCTGGGACTCTGGTCACGATTTCCCCTGGTTTTTATTCTGTGACCTTGGAGATATCTTTTTGTCTTAAAACGGGTGATTTTACTTCCAATCCGGGGAAGGGGGCAGATGAAGCACTGTTCTGAAAGTGCTTTCTGAACTGCAAAACCATTGCGCATTATTATTGTCTGAGGTTGGAGGCATTAGACTAGGTAAATGATTGTGTTTGGAGACAGTGGCAGAGAACTGAGCTTGGGATGGATTCAGGAGAGAAAGAACTCATGCCAGAGGAATCCTTATCTTGGGAGAAAGGTGAAAGCCAAAGATGTGCTTGGGGTGGTACTTGAACGCAGATTTTGGAATCAGACCTGAATTTGGTCATTGCATTGTCACTGTGCCTCTTCTTGGGCAAGTTACTTAAATTGTCAAAGCCTGTCTCCTTATATGAGTATAAAGTCTCTCCCTCAGGACTAGGCATAGAGTGGGTAAACAGCAAATATCAACTCTTCACCTAAAAGCTTGTGGTGAGACTGAGCACAGTGTGTTAGCCCTGAAGAGATGGGGTGGTTTGTCCACTCAGCTTTCTGGCAGATGAAAAGAGGACGTTTTCTGACAGGAGTAATGGTGATTGTAGACCTGTCTGCTGCATTTGGTGATACGGGGTGGGTGAAGTTGAAAAGCTATTTTAGACACTTGGGCAGTTACCTAGATGTGTATGTTCTCAGACTTGATTTAATCACTCACCTGCAGGGTGAGCAGGTCCTAGGAAACTAGACTGACTTCTAATTAAAGACAGTATAAGCTGGGCATGGTGGCATGCACCAGCTACTCAGGAGGTTGAGACAGGAGAATTGCTTGAGCCCAGAATTTGGGACCAAACTGGGCAACATCACAAGACCTCATCTCTTTAAAAAAAAAAAAAAAAAAGTGTGTCTATAACAGAATGAAAAGGACATGAGTTTGGGTGATAGGACTATCTGAATTTAAATCCCATATCACTTGTTTACTGTGATCCTGGGCAGGTCAGTTCCTCACTTTCTCCTGTAAAACAGAACAAAATAAAACAAACAAACCAGGACCATACTTGATAGTACTATTGTGAAGATCAACAAGATGACTTGAATGGCTGGGCATAGCAGTGCACATCTGTAATCCCAGCAACTTGGGAGGCTCCTGCAAGAGGATCATAAGTTCAAAGCCAGTCTAAGCAACTCAGCAAGACCCTGTCTCAAAATGAAAAGTAAAAAAGGGTTAGAGATGTAGCTCAGTGATAAAGTGCTCCTGAGTTTAAAAAACAAAACAGGGGCTGGGATTATGGCTCAGTGGTAGAGCGCTCACCTAGCACGTGTGAGGCTCTGGGTTCCATCCTCAGCACCACATTAAAATAAATAAATAAATAAATAAAGGATTGTGTCCAACTACAACTAAAAAATAAATATTTAAAAAAACAAAACAAAAAAAGGATATTAATTAAAGGCAGGCCTATGGATACTTAATTGAATGATAACGCAGATACTTAGATAAACTTCATAATGGACCCTAGGGCTGCTTTATTAAGTCAGATTCATGCCAGCTAGTCAGCATGTTCTCCTCCTAGTAGGAGGACCAACAAATCTGTCAGAAGTTTGTTTGTTGGATTTGGAGAAAGAGGATGCAGGGAATTAGATGATCTTTAAGAAAATGGTTCAGGAGTAATAGCACCCTGTCCCACTCAATAACTCTGAAAAGTGCACCTTAAGTTCAGCTTGCCTTCTGCCTGTTCACTAGTAATAAGAACATGAGGACTTGGGGTGTAGCTCAGTGGTAGAGTGTGTGCTTCAGTTCGTCGCCAACACTGGGGGAAAAAAGGTTGTGTAATTTCAATGTTATTGTCTTTGTATCTTGTCATAACTGCTTCAGTTGTCAAGATTACAATATATTTTACAGTTAATTAACTCTATCTGAGGTTGGCAGCTTTCTAATACCACTTCAGCCTCACTGGAAATAATTACCATCACTTCAGAAGAATTAACAGAGCAGGTCAGAGGCTGCCTTCTTTATAAGGGCCTGCTTGCAAGATTGGCTCTTGGCTAGACTCTAGGCACTTGGCACTTGAACTGTTCCCTCCATTTCCTAACTGATAAAGATGGTGGGGTCACTGTGCCTAGACTCTTTGTACACACTATATGATACATTTCAAACGTCTGCTTTCCTTCTGGGAATCTGGAATTTTAATAGTTGCTAGGCAGACAATTTCTATATGACCAGACCTAATAAAAACCTTGGGTGCTAAAGTCTTTAATGGATTTATCTGGCATTTTTTTGCTGTTGTAGCAAGGATCAGAGTCGGTGTTTTCCTCATAAAACGGAGAAAACATAAAGAAGCCTGTGCATTGGTTTCTCCAGATACTACCCGTGTCCTTTTCCCTTGCCAATAGACTTGCACTGTAATAAAATTTAGCCATGAGAGCAGCTATGTATATGTAGGAATTCTTTTTTTGGTACCGGAATTGAACCCAGAGGCATTTAACCACTGAGCCATATCCCCAGTCCCTTTTTGTATTGTATTAGAGACAGGGTCTTGCTGAGTTGCTTACGGCTTCGCTATTACTGAGGCTAGCTTTGAATTTGTGATCCTCCTATCTCAGCCTCCCGAGTCCCTGGGATTACAGGTGTCCGCCACTATGCCTGGCTTGTGTAGGCATTCTTGGGGACCCCTGAGATAATTTATTTTGTCAAGGAGGCTTCTGTAGGTGACTGATTCCATGAAATATTTGTGAATTCCTCTCATTCTCATCTAGGATCTTAGGATCTTGAGATTGATTATGTTAGGGATCATTGTTGCTATTTGGTCCTATAATGTGTCTGTTTACTACATTCCCTTACTTTTTTTTTAATTGTAGTTGGACACAATACCTTTATTTTATTTATTTTTTTAATGTGGTGCTGAGGATCCAACCCAGCGCCTTGCACATGCTAGGCAAGCACTCTACCGCTGAGCCACAACCCCAGCCCCTCCCTACTTTTAAATTTTTATTTATTTTTATTTTTTAGTTGTAGTTATACACAATACTTTTATTTTATTTATTTTTATGTGGTGCTGAGGATCTAACCCAGGACCTCGCACATGCTAGGCAAGCGCTCTACCACTGACCCACAATCCCAGCCCCTACGTTCCCCTAGTTTAAAATAGTTGATAAGAAGTACCTGACAATCTTAAGGAAAAAGGAAAAAAAATTTTTTTTGATTGAACTCAGGGGCACTTAACTGCTGAGCTACATCCCTAGCCTGTTTTTGTTTTTTATTTAGAGACAGGGTCTCACTGAGTTGCTTAAGGCCTTACTAAGTTGCTGGTTTTGAATTCACAATCCTTCTCCTTCAGTCTCCTGAGCTGCTGGGATTACAAGTGTGAACCACTGTGCCTCTTTCTTTCTTTCTTTTTTTTTTTTGAAGATAGAGGAGAGAGACAGAGAGGGCGGGAGGGAGGGAGGGAGGGAGGGAAAGGGAGAAAGAGAGAATTTTTTAATATTTATTTATTTTTTAGTTTTTCAGTGGACACATCTTTATTTGTATGTGGTGCTGAGGATCGAACCCAGGCCGCACTCATGCCAGGCGAGCACGCTACTGCTTGAGCCCCATCCCCAGCCCTGTGCCTCTTTCTTAAGGAAAAAATTCTTGAGGTTCTTAAAAGAATTTCTGGGATAGTAAAGATGAAGACTTAAAAGGGAAATGAGTATTTGTTTACATTTTTCTCTTTCCCTTTCCTTTTTATTTTATTTATTCATTTGTGGGTTTTTATTTATTTATTTTTTATTTTTTGGCAGCAATAGGGACCTCACAAATGCTAGGCAGTACTCTCTGAGCTACATCCCCAACCCTTTTTTATTTTCAGAGAGGATCTTGCTAAGATGTCCAGTTGGCCTCCAACTTGTGTTCCTCCTGTCTTAGTCTCCTAAGTAGCTGGAATTATAGAGGTGTGCCACTATACTTGGCTTCTTTCTTCTATTTTCTTCCAGAATGATGTCAAAGGACTGAGAGAGAGGACTTGGTCCATATAGGGTTTACTTGGGGAAGTCTCAGTTTGCTGGACCAGACCTGATATCCAAGCTCCGACATAGGTCACACAGGCAGCCCTAACATGCTTTTAGTGCACTTGAGGCATCATAATGGCACATCTTCTATACTTTGACTCTCTACATTTAACAGTTATGTTTACTTTAGTCACCCACTTTAATCCCAGGCTATGGTACCAAGCCTGTCACTATTTGGTGGATTTTTACTCTTTTCTCTTTAATTACTTAATCCACTTGTTCATTCAGAAAACATAGAGTTCCTACTTTTGATTGGTATGTGCTAGGCTGGGTAAATAAGAAACAGTCCTAATTTGGTTGCTCAGATTACCAGCAACAATTCAGATTTGTATCCTGAGTCTTGTAATCAGACTTCTGCCATGTTCAGATGGCTAAACCCAAGACCCTTGGGCATCTATCCTCTGATTCATGTCTGAGCCTTTTCCTGCTAGGCTGTCCCTAAAACTGTCCCCACCATTTCTGATATTCACCTCTAGGATTGGAGCCCACCTCAGACGACATTCTGTGAAGCTTTTTGGACCAAGTTCCTTCAGTTAGTCCTCCCTTTAAGAGAAAGATGAGAGGAGAAAAGTAGATAAGAAAATAAGAGGCTTGGGCTGGGGATGTGGCTCAAGCAGTAGCGCACTCGCCTGGCATGCGTGCAGCCCGGGTTCGATCCTCAGCACCACATACAAACAAAGATGTTGTGTCCGCCGAAAACTAAAAAATAAATATAAAAAAAATTCTAAAAAAAATAAATAAATAAGAGGCTTTTCAATACTCTCTGGCATCTTGACATGGGTTGGTTTCTAGACTCCTGCTGTCTGATTTCTAATAGCCTACTAGTTTTTCTCTACTTTCCTGGTTCTCACCTGTCTTCAGTATGTTGCTGAGCAACCTCTATAAATCTTCCCCCCGACTCTGCCTTATAACACTTTTTCTGCCTCCAGAAAATCAGTGACCTGTGTTGCCTCTCTTTCCCTGCCCTGTGCCATTACCAATGCAACCCTCAATTCTGGGACATTGAAAGTCCTTGGCAGAGCTGCAGAGGAAGCATCATCCCTTGCCCTTTTATTTCTATACCACCTCTCATGAAGCTTTGATCAGAGTCCTTTCCCCAGGAGCATTCTACCACTGAATTATACCCCTCAGCCTTATTTATTTTATTTTTTTTTTCCAAAGTACTGGGAATTGAACCGAGGAACTCAAGCATGCTAGGCAAGTGCTCTACTGCTGAACTACATCCCCAGCCCCCGTTTTATTTTTTATTTTAATACAGGGTCTTGCTAAGTTGCTGAGGCTGGCCTTGAATATGTGATCCTTCCACCTCTGCCTCCCAAATTGCTGGGATTACAGGTTTCTGGCTTGAGTATTTGGATCATGAAGGAGATGTTGAATTTGTCAAATATTTTTTCTGTCTCTATTGCAACACTCCACCCCCACCCACCTCAATATTGCTGGGGAATCAAGCCCAGGATCTCATGCATTCTAGGCAAGGACTCTTATCACTGAGCTACCCCCCAGCCCTTGAAGCTTATTTTAAAACTTTGTTCCAGCAGGTCTAATAGCTTTTGCTAAAGGGTACTTTATCTCTATTGCGCAGGTGTGACCCTTTTGAAATCTCTGCTGAATGTTTTGAGGGCTTTCTACTGTGCCTGTGTGAACTCTTGAGAGCCATTCAGTTTACAGTTCCATTTGTTCTTTGCTCAACTTCATGGATTATCACCCTATACTGATGTATTTTAGTATTCATCAGGACTCAGGGGAACTCTACAATAGATTTCTGGAGCTTTATTTGTGTTTGGCTCTCTCTAGAATTTTTAGCTGCCTTTGAGTTCCTATATGTCTACTTCTGTCTTCCCAACTTAAAGAAGACCACCTTCTTTGGGGTGCCCTTCTCGCTTTGTGGTCTGGATATGTCTCTGGCAGAAATCCAGGGCCATGATAGGGCTCACTTTATTTCCCCTTTTACAAATATTACAGTCCTATGCTACTTAACCAGTGCACTGAGCCATTGTTTTTATATATTTGCCCATTTTCCTAGGAAGATAAATCTAGATCCTGTTATTCCCTCATTGCTCCAGATGAAAGTTCTTGGATCACATGATTTAAAAAAAAAACAACTTTTTTTTTTTTTTTTTAGTTGTAGATATACACAGTACCTTTATTTTATTTATTTTTATGCAGTGCAGAGGATTAAACCCTGTGCCTGATATCAGGCACTCTACCACTGAGTTAATGAGCCCAGCCCCAGGATCACAGGATTTTATTCTTGGAAGAGACTTTGCAAAAATATTCCATCTTGTCATCCTTTTATACATAAGAAAAGTGAGGCTCAGGGAAGATGACTTGCTAATTTTGCATAGCTTTAAGATGCAAGCAAGCTTGCATAGATTTCTGTCTATATACTTGGCATTTGTCCACATTTTATAGAAGAAAAAAAACAAGTAGAAATGTTCGTATAGGTTTATCACTTTTGTTGGGTCGCACAAGAAAGAAGAGGCAGAACTGGGTAGAAAGTCACTCCTGACTTCCCTAATTACTGGAATATTGTCCATTCAGAGGTAGCAGGAATCAGATATGTATACAAGTGTCTGTGCTATTCCCCATCAGACATTTGAGCAGGGCTCAAAAATAGGGGCTTCTAATTTTTTTCTTTCTTTTTTTTTTTTTTTTTGTGGTGCATGGGGATTGAACCCAGCACCTTATACATGTAAGGCAAGCACTCTACCAACTGAACTATATCCCCAGCCCCCCAAAATGGAGGGTTCTATTCATTCATTTCTCCAGCTTTAGATTAAAGGTGTAATGCTGCCTGTGTAGAATATCATAGAAAACCATGTCAGTTGTTCAGAAGGTCACTCATCCATCTGTAGGTGATCAAAAGACCATTTTAAGTGAAATTCTTATGCAAGACTGCTTGTAGAAAGATACTACTCCACTTAACCGCAGTAGCTCAATGTCCTTCATGTGACAGTCATCTTTGTCTACTGGGATGGTTCTGGGTCATTTAGAAAATGTCAACTTAAGTTCAGTGTTTTTTAAGGGAATAGTACATTTGAGAAAGACAATTAAAAATGTTTTTAACAGAAAAACCTACCACTAATACTTGGCTCTAAAATAGCTTGGCTCTCAGGGAATTTTGTTTCTCCAGAAAGGCTCTTCCCAGAGGTTTCGGATAACAAAAGTTGTACTCTTTAAAAAAAAACAAAAAAAACTGTTGGATTAGCCAGCTTTTGTAATGCTATTATTGTGGCTTTATTTTGACCTACATATCTTACCTAGACCCACTGTATGGTTGATTCTCATCTGCAGTTTTCTGCTTAGTTATCCAGACTTATGAGGGTATCATGGGTATCATTTTCTCCTTGGTTTAGCATTCCTTACCTTTTTTTAAAAAAAATATTTATTTATTTATTTATTTTAGTTCTTGGCGGACATAACATCTTTGTTTGTATGTGGTGCTGAGGATCGAACCCGGGCTGCATGCATGCCAGGCGAGCGCGCTACCGCTTGAGCCACATCCCCAGCCCGCATTTCCTTACCTTTATAATCAAAACTCACATAATTGAGATGTCTGTCTAGGGTTAAGGTATTGTCATTGTCTCAAGTTCTTATCAAAGTCTTAGTATATCTGTTACCTCCCCCCATTGGTTTACTGACCTCCTCAAAGTGACAGGTAGAGCCCCCAGGATCCTTTATGTAAATGGAAATAATCCTGTTTATCTCTGGCAGATTTTGAGCTTGATGATGTGTTATAATAATTCATAACCCCCTAAAAACAAGCAACTTGCTAGTTGTAAAAATTTGAAAAATCATTTAATGATTGATATATATATTTTCATTTTAAAAGATTATAGTATTAAAGTTTTATTCCATATGTTTTTTTATTCGTGGAATGGGATGTTGAACAATATCTACTTAATGAGTCGTTGTAAGGATTAAATTAATACAGACCAGCATGTAGCGTATGATAGAAGTGCCATAAGTGTTACCTGAGTTGGGCATAATGACCTACACCTGTAATCCCAGCTGTTCAGGAGGCTGAGGCAGGAGGATTGCAAGTTTAAGGCCAGCCTGGGCAATTTATCCAGAACTGTCTGAAAATAAAATTTAAAAAGGGCTGTAAAGTAGCCCATTGGTAGAGTGCTTGCTTGGTATGTGGTAGGCCCTGGGTTCATTCCACATCAATACACACATTCACACAAACAAGTGTTAGTATTTTTATTTGTGAATGGCACCCACCAGAACTCCCTTATCTTGATATATATGACTTCCTTAAGGTCCAGGTTCAAATCTTCAGATGGTTTTCTAATAGGAACTCCAATTTCTTGAGTTCATTTGCATCAAAACTGTGACCTTGGGGCTGGGCTGTGGATCAGTGATAGAGTGCTTGCCAGCACTTGTGAGGCAATGGGTTTGATCCTCAGCACTACATAAAATATAAATAATTAAAATAAAGTTATAAAAAAAGATATGGTTAAAAAAAAAAAACTGGACCTTACGCCAGGCTTTTAATCCTTTGGTTTCTGACTTCTGTTATATGCTAGTTGTTGTGTCATTTATATTAGTTTTTTAACTCCTGCTAGATTATAACACTTAAGAGAGAATGACTAGGTTTTACAAATCACTTCATTTGAATATTCTTCTATCTATCCCTCCATTCAGTGATGAAGCAGATTTTTGTTCAATGCCAACTGCATGCTAGTACCCTGCATGATACAGCAGTCCCTCTGCCCCCTTATCCATGGTTTTTGGGGATGTGGTTTCAGTTACTCAACAGTTAACTGGGATCTAAAAACATTAAATGGAAAAGTCCAGAAATAAGCAATTTATGTTTTAAATTCTGCAGCATTCTGAGTAGTATGATGAAATCTCATACTTCTGCTCTGTCATGCCTGGAATGTGAGGCATCCCTTTGTTCTGTGTATCCTAATACCTAAGTATTAGTCATTTAGTAGCCATCTTGGCTCTCAGATCAACTATTATGGTATTATAGTGCTTTGTGTTCAGGTACTTCTTAGTTTACTTACTAATGGCCCTGCTGGGCATGGTGCACCTGTAATACCAGCAGCTCCAGAGGCTGAGGCAGAAGGATTGTGAGTTCACAGACAGCGTCAGCAAAAGCAAGGTGCTGAGCAACTCAGTGAGACCCTATCTCTAAATAAAATACAAAATAGGGCTGGGGATGTGGCTCAGTGGTTGAGTGCCCCCTGGGTTCAATCCCTGGTACTCTTCCCCCAAATAATAATGGCTCTGAAGTAAAGAGTAAAAATTGCCTGATGTTGGCAATTTGAATATGTCAAAGAGAAGTTGTAAAGTGCTTCCTTTAAGTAAAAAGATGTAAGTTCTTGACTTAATAAAGAAAGAAAAAAAATTATATGTTGTGGTTGCTAAGAACTATAATAAGAACAAATCCAACTGTGAAATTGTGATGAAGGTAAAAGAAATCCTAAGTAACTGGCATTATAGGCATGTGTCACTGTGTGCAGCTTCTATTTAAATATATTTTTAATATTTATTTTTTAGTTGTAGTTGGACACAATATACTTATTTATTTTTGTTTATATTTATATTTATATGATGCTGAGGATCAGGGCCTCAAACATGCGAGCGAGCGCTCTACCACTGAGCCATAACCCCAACCCTATTTAAATATATTTAAAAAAATTTTTTTTAGTTGTCAGGCGGGCGTGGTGGCACACGCATGTAATTCTAGAGACTCAGGAGGCTAAGGCAGGAGGATCATGAGTTCAAAGCCAGCCTCAGAAACTTACAAGGCCCTAAGTAACTCAGTGAGACTCTGTCTCTAAATAAAATACAAAAAAGGGCTGGGGATGTGGCTCAGTAGTTGAGCACTCCTGGATTCACTCCCCAGTACCAAAAAAAATTTTTTTTATATTGTCAATGGACCTTTACATTATTTGTTTATTTATATGCTGTGCTAAGAATCGAACTCAGTGCCTCACACATGCTAGGCAAGTGTTCTACCACTGAGCTATGACCCTAGCACTATTTGAATATTTGAGCAGAGTTGGAAGGTGTCAAGTCAGAGTAATCCAGAGTCCCTTTGGGTATTTATTTTTTGTTTGCTTATTTGCTTTCTGGTGCTTGGGATTGATCCTAGGGCCTCGATATGCTAGGTGAGCAACCTCCCACTAAACTGTAGCTCATATTTATTTTTGGTTCCCCGGGATTGAACTTAGGGTTACTTGACCACTGAGCCACATTCCCAGCCCTATTTTGTATTTTATTTAGAGACAGGGTCTCACTGAGTTGCTTAGAGCCTTGCTTTTGCTGAGGCTGGCTTTGAACTTGTGATCCTTCTGTGCTGCTGAGATTATAGGCATGAGCCAGTGCACCCAGCAGCTTTTTTAAAATTTTGAGGCAGGGTCTTACTGAGTTGCCCAGGCCGGCCTCAAACTTGTGATCCTCTTGCCTCAGCTTCCCAAGTAGATGGGATTACAATCATGCACCACTGCACCCAGCTTTCTCTGGATATTTGAAGTAGAGGTGGTGTACCCTGGCAATACAGAGGAGACAGGGGGTGTTAAAAATTTTGCAGATTTCAGATTTCTGTCCTGGTGGGGTGACAACTAAATAGGTAGTAAAGTTTGGACATACTGATGATTCCAAACTCTTATCCTGGGGTATTATTAGAGCTGAGGTCTGTGCCCATTTCAGGTATTAGTTTCCAGATAAGAGTATAATATGTAAAAAAAAAAAAAAAAGAATGACTGAGTGGGGTGGCACCTGCTTGTAATCCCAATGACTCAGGAGGCTGAGGCAGGAGGATTGCATATTGAAGATCAGCTTGGGCCATTTAGCAAGACATGTCTCAAAAGATAAAAAGATTTGGGAATGTGGTAGAGTGCCCCTGAGTTCAAATCCCCAGTACCCCAAAGCAAAAACAACAAAGAGAACAAGCAAACAAAAGTCAATCCTATCACAACCTAGAGTACCTGCTCTGTGAGTGGAAATTTATCCTTATGCTATATATAAAGAAGCAGGCCTGAGAGTTAGACTTTGGTCTTCTGGCAAGTACCAGGAGGGACTGGTGGCAGCCTTCTCATAGAGAAGTTTTAGGGAAGAGAACCTCCTGCAGTGTTCTTAAGTCTGGGCATACCCTAAGAATAATGGCAAGGCCTACAGCCCTAGGGAGAGTGAGTGTTTCTATTGCCTGTACATTCATCCATATCCATGGTGTATAGCAAATGGGTATCCAAAGATGGTCAGAAATGATTATTGTCTTCAAGGAGCTGAGTAGGGAAACAGATAAATGCACTAAGAACTGTATAGCCTTTGTACTGGAGTAGCTGATACTATTGATGTTATTGGGGCCCTTTATATAGCTCAGGATAGCAGTTATATTTATATTTAACCTTAGTGTATCCAGGCTAAAGTCCTTTAACTGTTCTTTGTATGGAATATTCATAGATCTTACTCCAATGACTCAGGAGGCTGAGGCAGGAGGATTTGTATCTTTGGGTATCTTTCAGTGTGGCAAAGAGGCAACTGACATAATCTTTTGGAGCCTGATGCAGTGTGTATGCCTTTTATCTCAGCTACTTGGGAGGTTCAGTCAAAAGGATTGCAAGTTTAAGGCTAACCTGGGCAGTTTAGCAACACCCTGTCTCAAAATAAAGTAAAAGAATGACTGGGGATGTAGCTTGATGGTAGAGCACTTGCCTAGCATGGGTGAGGTCCTGGGTTCAATTCTCAGTACTGCAAAAAATAAGAAAATATTTTTTTCACTTACACATTCCATCATCAAATCCTTCAAAACATCTGCTGAACTGATCTGTTTCCATCTTTGCTTGTTCAGGTCACCACTGACTTTGCCTGGACTGCTTTAGAGTCTTCTAACTCGTCTCTCTGCTTTTATTCCTGTCCTCAAAATACATTCTCTATGAAGCAACCAGAGAGATTTTTCTAAACTTCAGGGTTTTTTTTGTACCAGGGTTTGAACTTGGGGGTACTCAACCACTGAGCCACATCCCCAGCCCTGTTTTGTATTTTATTTAGAGACAGGGTCTCGCTGAGGCTGGCTTTGAACTCGAGATTCTCCTATCATCCTCTCAAGCCACTGGGATTATGGGTATGTGCCACTGTGCCCAGCCTAAACCTCAGTTTTAAATTCAGGAGTCTTAAGGCCTCTATGTGCCCCATTGGTTTTGGCCTCCCATTGCTATTGGAGTACAATCCAGGTACCATTGTGGCCTACGGAGCCTTTGGGGACTATATTTTTGCCTGTACCTGAATTTCTGGGCGACCCTGCTTTTTTTCCCAGTGCAAACACTCTTTCCTGGTTGTTCTGGCTGCTTCCTTTTTTAGATCTAATTTGATGGGTACCTTCTTAGGCCTTCTTTGATCACCCCATCAAAAGTAATGGAGAAATATAATTTAAAAGCAAAATCCTCCAACCCAGGAACACTTTCCACAAAGGTAGTAAAGAAAACACTTTTATAACTGAATAAGCATTAAACCAGAATGTGATGTGCATCAGACAATCTGCCAAGAGATTGCAAAGACTGAAAGAAATATCGCCCTTTATATGGCCAAGCCGTTACAACTTATTACATACTTTTTCGGCATTAATAATAATTAGTCCTCTAGTAAGAGGACTTGATGGTATCATGCATAGTTCATCTTAACTTTATTTGGTAATTGGGTGACTGTTAGCTATTTGGCTTTGTCTAGAGGAAAAGCAAACGTCTCATCTTTTTGACAGGAGGAGGTTTTACACCTTGGAGGGAGGCACCTGTGGAAGTTAGGCTACTACTCTCTCATAGTAACAGGAATGTTTGCATTCCAGAGAAGTGACTCCCAGGGAAAGATATTCCTAGATCAAAAACCTTTCTAGTTAGCAAGTGGATTCATATACATTTCTGAAACAGCAGGAAGTATGTACAGTTACAAGTTTTCTAAAAGTATTCTCTTATTTTCAACAAAGAGAATTGAACCTCTTATTTTGTATTTGTCTTTATGCTCCCTTAGCTGCAGCATTTATTTGTTTTATCTGGAATGAGAGCTAGGGCCTTTAAACTGCCTGTTGCTTTGCATCCACAGTACCTGGGGCAGTGTCTCACATTACATTTGTGCCCAGTAAACAGTGAATAAATGAATTAAAGGAATATTAACCTGATTGACTCTTCAGTGTAAGCCATCTGAAG
Organism: Marmota marmota marmota; assembly: GCF_001458135.2. Classification (NCBI taxonomy): domain Eukaryota; kingdom Metazoa; phylum Chordata; class Mammalia; order Rodentia; family Sciuridae; genus Marmota; species Marmota marmota. The sequence goes on along the minus strand of NW_026000130.1, from coordinate 8,295,351 downwards.
AAGATCTTTGAAGAGCAGTGGCATGGAAAATGCCTACATAATGTTAAGTGAGAACTGACTCTAGATAGTGACTATGCCTTGTATCAGGCACATTATCTCCTCCAATTCCACAAAAGCTGCCCTATGGACAGGGAAGCTGAGGCTCAGCGTATCACCCAACTGGTCTATGCCAGAGACATTATATGACTCCAGGTCTAATTCCAAAGTCTGTGTACCTTTCACTGAGCTAAAAGTTGTCAACATTAGATTTATTTGTATACAAAGCATGATTCTTACCCTGCACCCAAAGAAGTCTCTAGGTTGGAAAAGCACTGAGAGCAAAAATATTTAAAAATTTAAGTGTAGCTGGGCACAGTGACACACCTGGAGTTCAGCTACTCAGGAGACTAATGCAGGAGGATCCATTGAACCCTGGAGTTGGAGACCAGCCTGGACAACAGAGGGAGACTCCATCTCAAAAATAAATAAGTAAACAAAAATGTGTTTATGTATGTGGCGTGTGGGAATATTGATGAGTATCTTTTTTTTTTTTTTTTTGATGGTAATGGGGATTGAACTCATGCTAAGCAAGTGCTCTATCATAGAGCTCAACCCCTTTTTTCTGGGAATTGAACTCAGGGGCACTCAACCACTTAGCCACATTCCCAGCCCTGTTTTGTATTTTATTTAGAGGTAGGGTCTGACTGAGTTGCTTAGTGCCTTGCAATTGCTGAGGCTGTCTTTGAACTCGCAGTCTTCCTGCCTCAGCCTCCTGAGCCGCTGGGATTACAGGCATGTGCCACTGCGCCCTGCTTTATCCCTTTTTTTTTTTTTTTAATTTTTTCAGTTGTTGATGGACCTGTATTTAATTTATATGTGGTGCTGAGCACATGCTAGGCAAGTGATCTATCACTGAGCTACAATCCCTTTTTTAAAAAATTATTTATTTTCTTTAGTTGTAGATGGATATTTCTTTTTAAATTATATTTTGAGATGGTCTGACCACTGACTTGGCAACCTTCCTGACTCACCCTCTGAGTAGCTAGGATTATAGGTGTGTACCACTGCACCTGGGAATGAGTTGTCTTTTTAAAAAATACCTTTTCTATATTTAATAACCATGTTACGCACTTTTGACAAGTTTCTGAGTCTCTGTGCTATGTCTTAGTACATTACTTTACCTCCCAGGTTTGTGGTTTCGTGTGTCTGGTGTGTGTTCAAGCAAGATATTGATTGCACAGGACAGGGCAAAGGACATAGAGTTTGCTAGGACCTTGGATTCTTCCTTCCAGTTTGGTTTGATGTTGACTCTCATCACATTGTTTGAATCTCATTGACTCATTCTGTTGTGATTTCTCTTTCTTTTGATTTTTAATTTGCAGGGATATTTTTAAAGATCTTTAGAGCTGGGGTGTAACTCAGTAGTATAGCGCTTGCCTGGCATGGATAAGGCTGTAAAAATCAACAAACAAACAAATAAAAATTCCTGTTAATCTTTTTTTGGAAAGCCAGAAGCAGTGATGCATGCCTATAATCCTAGTGACTTGGGAGGCTAAGGCAGGAGGATCGCAAATTCAAGGCCAGCCTCAGCAACTTAGCAAGGCCCTAAGCATGTTGGTGAGACTCTGTCTCAAAATAAAAATAAAAGGACTGGGGATGTAGCTCCATGGTAAAGCACCCCTGGACTCAGTACCTAGTACAGGAAAAAAATTTTTTTTTCTTCCCAAAGGACTTTACTCTTTCTTTCAAGATGTGAGATTATTTCTGGTAAAAATCTTCAAAGTGGTTGAATCCCTGAAATATTTCACTCTTCTTATTGTATTTCTCCTTCTGTGAAGGAGGAACACTGAAAAAAATTGGAGATTTAGCCTTATCTTCTTATCTGTTACTGTATGCTTTTTTTTGTCTAAGCATGTAGTCATTAAAAGCATGGATTTATTTCCAGATGTACATATTTCTATTTTAACTTGTTGGATGTTTTTCCTGATTACATAAGGAATATTTTTCCCATGAAGCGTTTTGAAAAATACCAAAAAAGCACTTTATGAAAAATAAATAAAAAATAAAACCCCTGGTTACCCTGCCTCTCAAAACTCTTAACATTTTGATATATTTTTTCTAGTAGGGTTTTTTTTTTTTTTTTCCTGTATTTGACAATAAGATCATTCCTCTCATGGGTTTATAGAACCCTTAAAACATTATTTCATGTTATTGCTTATTAAAAAAAAAACACTGTTAGTAAACTTTTCATCACTGTTTTCTGTTAGTTTTTTTGTCACTATTTAAAAAAATACCTGAAATAGTCAAAAAGAGAAGAAGATTATTTTGGCTCAGTTTTGGAGGTTCATGATCAATTGGCTTTATGGTTTTGGGCTTGTGGTGAGGTAGTACATCATGGTAGGAACATGTAGCAGAGCAAAACTACTCACTTCATGGCCAGGAGGCAAAAGGGAGAGGAAGAGGCCGGAATCCCATAATCACCTTCCAGTCTATGCACCCAGTTACCTAAAGACTTCATAGGAGGCCACACTTCTTACAGGTTCTACTATCTCCTGATAGCCTAGGGACCAAACTTTAGTGCATGGGAATTTGGCTCTTTCAAGATCCAAACTATATAGCAAATGCCACTTTTAGTGGCTGTAATATTAAAAGTGAGATTTTTTTTTCTTTTTGCTACCTGGCATTGAACCTCAAGGGGTACTCAACCACTGAGCCACATTCCCAGTCCTAATTTGTATTTGATTTAGAGATAGGATCTCACTGAGTGGCTTAGTGCCTCACTTTTGCTGAGGCTGGCTTTGAACTCGTAATCCTCTTGCTGTGTACCACCATGCCCGGTTTAAAAGTGAACTTTATGTCCTAGGGATATAGCTCAGTTGGTATTGAAAGTGAACTTTTTTTTAAAAGTGAACTTTATGAAAGCATTGTTTTTGTAGTCAAGAAATGGTTGAATATCCATTTTCATATGCTTCAACTTAATATTACAACAAGTGCTTCATCTGCCACGCGATTAGCGCTGGCTGCATGAAAGAAGGTTCGATTCATAAGGAATTGCTAGGGAGTTTTAAATTAAAGAGACAATGGGGCTGGAGATGTGGCTCAAGCGGTAGCGCGCTTGCCTGGCATGCGTGCGGCCTGGGTTCGATCCTCAGCACCACATACAAACAAAGATGTTGTGTCCACCAAATACTAAAAAATAAATATTAAAAAAAAATTCTCTCTCTCTCTCTCTCTCTCTCTCCCTCCCTCCTCTCTCTCTCTCTCTCTCAAAAAAA
>NW_026000130.1:8167346-8290121 GCF_001458135.2 Marmota marmota marmota | reverse complement strand
AATTAAAGAGACAAGACTCTCATTACCTTTTTTTTTTTTTTAAATTTTTAGAGAGAGAGGGAGAGAGAGAGGGAGAGAGAGAGAGAGAATTTCAATATTTATTTTTCAGTTTTTGGCGTACACAACATCTTTGTTTGTATGTGGTGCTGAGGATCGAACCCGGGTCACACGCATGCCAGGCGAGCGCGCTACCACTTGAGCCACATCCCCAGCCCCCTCTCATTACCTTTAATACCAGCTCCTGGATGGCTTCTCCTAGCACCTGCCTCCAGCCATCTAATGTGGTGGCGAGGTTTACAGAAGAGACTAGCAAGAGAGAGAGAACATGCCAGGGAGTGGGCTTTTATTGGGGAACAAAAAATTCCAGGGAAAATCCCATCCAATGAAGGTTAAGGGGGGCAGCATCCCAAGATCAGGGGCGACGATTGGTCTTCAGGGCAGTGGCCAGGCACGCCTCTGCACAGACAAGCCCTCGGACCTGGAAAAGGGTAGGGAAGGCTCTAACACAGTTGTGTCTAAGCGCCTCTCACCCAGCCAGAGAGGTAACTCAAATCACATGCGAGGATGGCCTCTCACAGGTTCAATCACTATTTTTCTAATATTGAGTATTTAGATCGTTTCCAATTTGTAAATATGTATATAACATGATGGTAGATGCATTTCTATATGATCTTTGCCTGAGTTTCTAATTTTTTATTTACAGTCATTCCTAGAAGGAAAATTATTAGAACAGAGAATGTTGTCTTTCTTTATATGAGAGGATGCTTTTCTTTTTTCTTTTTTCCTTTTTCCTTTGCAATGCTAGGGATTGAACCAAGGGCCTTGTGCATACTATACCCCCATCTCAGAAGATGCTTACAAGTCTTTGTGATCCCTTTGTATTTGCCTGTTTAAAATCTAAGGTAACAATAATAATAATAAAAAAAGTAAAATCTAAGGTAACAAAAGCAAACTTCTTTCTTTTAAAAAATTACAATGTAATTTATTAATTGAATTTTCAGGACAAACCCCAAGCAATACACTGATACACTGTTAAAACATGCCACGACAACAGTATGAGTGTCAGTGATATGACTTTTTATTGAGGCTATTACAAAATAGCAAGTCAGGGTCCTGGTTTTTCTTAATACTTTGATGGGTGCTTCTCAAGATGGACATAACCTGTGCTGTCTTCAGTCCCTTAAAGACAGACATTTACTATTGGTTTGTTTAGAAGATAAATCTAATTTTCCCATTTATTCAGTACATTGCTCACATATTACCTACTTTGCCTTGTGCTAGCCACTGTTTGGGCATATCCCAGTAACAGTGAATACTGTTTATTGAGCTTTACTGTGTTCTATGTATATAGTTCCAAGTGTTTTACACATTTGGTTTTAATTAATTAATTAATATAGCAGTACTAGGGATTGAACCCAGGGATACTCTACCGCTCCAGCCATATGTGTATTTGTGTGTGTGTGTGTGTATGTGTGTGTGTGTGTGAGTGTGTGAGTGTGTGTGTGTGTGTATATATATATATATATATATATATATATATTTTTTTNAAGTGTGTGATACCATGTGAGCTTTTGTACTTGATTTATATTATCCCTGGAGAATCTTTGAGATGCTTGGGATGTGGATATGCTTTGCTTTGAGCTTAATCTATGTGAAAGAGGCTACCAGTCATTTATTAAATACAACTTTTTTTTTTTTTTTTTTAACTTTATTTTCCAGGTCCAAAAGTTGCTTTGCATGTGCCCAGTAGATTTCCATGGGATCTTTCAACTAGATGAAAGACGAAGAGATGCAGTAATTGCATTGGGCATTTTTCTCGTTGAATCTGATCTTCAGGTAACTCTTTATTACTAAATTTTAAGTTTCTAGAGTGTAAAGGGTGTATAATGAGCATTTAAATTTGTATCTGCTTATATTTACTTAATGTAATATTAGAAGAATGCATTCCCACCTAATCAACATGGTTAAATGGGAGGGAGCAGCGGGAAACATGCAACTGGTGGGAGTTTGTCTTTTTCAGTCCTGGGGATTGAATATTAAACCTGGGGTGCTCTATCGCTGAGCTACACTCCCAACCCTTTTAATTTTATTTTGAGATAGAGTCTCACTAAAGTTGCCTCAAACTTGGGAATATTTTATTTATTGTTTTATTTTTATCACTATCACTTTTTAAATTGTAAATTCAATCATGCTGTTAGGAAAATAAAGATGTTAGATTTATCTAAGAAATGAGCTTGCATGTCCTAGAAATTTCACTCCAATAAGCACTAATATTTTTTGACAAAGTATTTATACATTTGAAAAAAATAAACATTTTATTGGCATTTATTTTATCCACAGGGAACCTGGTAGTTCAGCTTTTAATAATTAAATAGGTTGCCTGACCAAGGTCACATGAAAAACCAAAATGAGATGCATAAACTGCATTTATTATTTTTCTTCTGTATATTTATTAACATGAAAAGAAAGAAAATCATTTCTACTTTTCTATTTGCCAAGTCCTATTTAAATATAAAAAGAATATAGAGGGCAGAAAATATTTTTAAGAATACAAGAAACTACTGTCATCTAAATGTTTATATTGGTTGAAAATATCCTTGTCAAACACATTACTTGTTAGATTTATCTGTAAGTCCCCATGATGTTGTATTCGTATTGGACTTTTTAAGATGACCAGCAAGAGAGGAGTACAAATTACCTTTGGTGTATTTCTGGTTCTGAGTGAGGATTGGGAGGGTTCTAGATGGCATATGACATTGTCCTTTGGATCATATAATTTGCTTACGCTTCTAGGGAAAGTCCATTGGTTTCATGGATACTAGGAAAGGAATCCAGAATGCTTTGTCTGACTCCTGAGAATACCCTAGGGACCAGCTATATCTTGGTTCACCTGATATTTATATTCCTTACCCTCCTTACATGATGGGCTGTGCATTGGCCTCCTTGTGTCTAGTCCATGGGCTAACCTGGCAGCAACTGTGACTCAATGTAGTGGAGGTGATTTTACTCACTACATGCTACTAAAGCCATCACAGTTTATTTAGGGAAGAGCCAACCAGGGCCACTTCTGCCACAAGGAGCCAAGTAGTGCAGGCCCCTTGGAGCTTTGGGTACTCTCTAGGATCCTACACAGCTGTATTTTATCAGTTAGGAGAAATTGTTTTGTTTTTTATTAAAGAAAAAATTCTATCTGTTGGTTATTGTAGTATAACAAACTCCCCAAACTTAGTGGGTTAATACTATCATTTTGTTTGTTGTTTCTTTTTGTTTGTTGCTTATGAATTTGCAATCTAGACAGACCTTAGAAGAGTCACTGTTTACTCTGTTGGGTGTCAGAAGGGGAGGGTCAAAAGCTGGTAATGGTATTATGTGAAAGCTTATTCATGCACGTACCTGGGGGTTGATCCTAGGTCTTTTGGCCAGGACACCTCTGTATACATGGCCTCTCCATGTGGCATGGGCCTTGTCACAACATCATATCTGTATTACAGTCCCAGTATCCTGAGAAAGAACCAGGTAATTTGCCTTGTCATTTCTAGTCTCTGAAGTCAGAGTTACATTTATGCTAGTTTCTATATATACTAAAAGAAATAACTAAGGTGGCCAGTTTTCAAGGGGAAGTGAATTAGATTCCACCTTTGAGTGGGAACTTGGAGCTGTTTTTAAAACCATCACATTTTTAAAAAAATATATTACGAGCATCAAATCTCCTTCTCTAGAGCATGCTTACCAATAACCGCCCCCCCCCCCAAAAAAAAAACAATGATGGAAGATTATGAAGCTGTATATTATTGGCTCATTTGGTTGAGGAAAGTAATTTTTTCATTGGGTTAATGAAAACTTGAGAGGAATAAGAAGAAAAATGAAGCAGAAGAGCTTTTAAAAGGAGGCAAAGAGAACAAGGGACATGAACAACAAAAAGCAAATTGAGAAACTTGTGATTGTAAATTTCTCTGTAGTCCCAAAGATCTTATCCTAGGGCTTGTAGATGAGTTTTGGGTGATCTGAAACCATCTCACTGAAGGTGACTTTGTGTACACATACATATCTCTGGAGAAGCCCTCATAGTGGTGTACCACCACCCAGAGAAGACCCAAGCAGCCTGGACACTCAGCTGCAAAGGGCAGGTTTGAGCACTTCTTTTAGGCCCTCACAGTATAGGCTTATATAACATTCTCTGGACTTTGCTATGTGGAAACAAAGTGTGTGATACCATGTGAGCTTTTGTACTTGATTTATATTATCCCTGGAGAATCTTTGAGATGCTTGGGATGTGGATATGCTTTGCTTTGAGCTTAATCTATGTGAAAGAGGCTACCAGTCATTTATTAAATACAACTTTTTTTTTTTTTTTTTTAAGCACAAAGACTGTGTGGTTCCTTATCTTCTTCGACTTCTCAAAGGACTTCCAAAAGTTTATTGGGTAGAAGAAAGCACATCTCGGAAAGGCAGAGGTAAATTTGTGTAACATTTTCCCTGAATACAAGGGAAAATATGTTCAGCTTCTTTAGGGATCATAGGTTTATTTATACTAACATACCAGTTAGGATACTTCTGATTGATCTTACTCCTGGCTGTGGAACAACTAATTGCCTGCAGCATTGTGGGCCGAGCTTACTCACCATTGTCCAGTGTGATGTGCAAAGGAAGGAGAAGGCACGTGGCCTGGCAGCTTTTCATTGTGCTCTTTGGAGAGTAAGAACTTGTCATTAGTTGGAATTGGGTCACCTGCTCATCCTCAATCCTTAGTCTAAACTCTTAGATTAATATACTCACTTCTGAAGGGAGGTTTTTCCACATTGCACTGAAGCTCTTCCAAAAGGGTGAGTTGAATGATGCAGACTCAGCTACAATATTCATTATAATTAGTTTTATCGTTTTGTTGCTGTTGTTAAGCTTCAGTTAAATTTTGTACCTTTAGAAATGGAATAATGTGTTTCTGTTTAGTATGTATTTTATTTTAATATTCTTTTAGGGGCCAAAGTGAAAGTAATAGTCTTTGCCTTTCCTCCTATCTACTGCCCTCTTTCCCTTTCTCTCTCCTTACTATCTTTCTTCTGTCCCTTCCCAAATATTCATATAGGTTCACTGTGTGCCATGCTTGGTACTAAGTACCAGTAACATTGATGTTCTTGCATTGTTATTTCCCAAGGCTCCAAATTCTGCTTGGAAGGCCTCCAGCATTTTAAGGTTCATAATGTGTAAGACTGAAGTTTCTTTGAAATCTGCCTCTGTGAGGCCTGATATAGCACCTTTGGATAACAGCTGGAGTTAGTATCTGCAGTTCTCAAAATGTCACCCCAGATCAGAAGCATCAGCATCACCTGGAACTTGTCAGAAATACACACTCCCAGTCCCTACTTTAGATCTCTACTGAACCAGAACTTTCTGGGGGTGGCATGTAGGCCGTTTTAACAAGTCCCCAACACACACTCAAGTTTGAAAACCATCCAGAACTATATCTTAAAATTCCAAGTGTAACAATCTTCTGCCATGTATTATGAATATATCTATAAAACAGTGGGTACTTATATATCCTGATTCAGTATTAAAATTGACTATGGGGCTGGGGTTGTAGCTCAGTGGTGGAGCACTTGCCCGGCATATGTGAGGCACTGGGTTCGATCCTTGGCACCATATAAAAATATATAAAAGTAACAGTATTGTGTCCATCTACAAGTAAAAAAAAAAAATTGACTATATATTTCATCATGATTGAACCAACTGGCATTGTTTCTAACATTTGAAAGTATTTCTTGGTAAAAGGATTGCATAGGTCTTTTAGGCAGAGCACTCCCTCCAGTGCTGAGGGTTCCTAAGAACCTTCCTGGTAGAAGGTTTAGTGGTGGAAGGACTTAAAAGCTTAGGAAGTGGAGATGGGGGTGTCACCTAGTTGTGGAGTTTATACTTAGCATGCAGGAGACCTTGTTTTCAATTCTCAGAACCAAAAACAAACAAAAAAGCTTTTGTGGAAAAGAGTAAATCTTTTATGGTACTGGGGATTTAAAGTAGGGTTTCTGCTTACTTGGCAAGCACTCTACCACCAAGTTGCATTCCTAGCTCTAGAGCAAATCTTTGGAAGCTCTTATTAAGATTTTTCCTATTTGTCAAAACATAGAAAATGTAATCAACATTTCATTCGGGTTAATGTAATATTAATATGTGCTTGATAGTTTTTTTGTACCATCTCATACATGAAGACTGATTTCTCACTTTTATTTAGGAAGGGAATAAAATATGAAATCTCACAGTTCCAGTAGGCTCTGTAATCTCAAACTGTAAATTAACTCAGGAAACATTAAGTTTACTAAACCAAAGTATTTTGCTTAAAGAAAGAGGTATTTCTTAGCAAATCCTTAGGCCCATATCTGTTCTGATTGAGGGCAGCTGATATAAGTGGTACCTTGGCAAGTCATGTGAAAAGGAACATACTAAATTGGATGGCCAGCAGGTGTGGCCCATTGTCTTATTTCTAATGATCTGATTCCTGTCTTCATATCTTTCAGGTGCACTCCCAGTTGCAGAGAGCTTTAGCTTTTGCCTGGTTACTTTGCTCTCTGATGTGGCTTATAGGGACCCTTCACTTAGGGATGAGGTAAGCATGTGATAACTTGTTCATTGCTATTAGATCAAAAAGAGTTCCAAAGTGATGGGAGGTGGGGTGGCAATTGAAGTGTGATTGGTTTCCTTTCGTATGATTAATAACAGACCTAAAAAATATTTCATGATTGCTTTTAGTATTTTTCAGCTTGTTTTGTTTTGAAAGATCTGGTGAGTCTTACAATATTCAGCATTCCTCAAAACACTGTGAAGTAGGCAGAAAAAGGCAGAGGTAGCTCATTTCCCTTCTTCTAGGTTAGGGATTGAAGTCATTCATAGAGTGAATTTTCTATGTAGTTTTTACTTCTCAGTGCCCAGACTTTTTTTTAGTTCTTGTTAATTTTATTGGAAATGTTAATAGCATGTATTTCAAATTTCCTTTTTTAGGGGGTGCTAGGATTCTAAGGAGGTGTTCTAACCCCCAGCCCTTTCCCTCCCTCCTTTATAAATAAAGAATGTTGGGGCTGGGGTTGTGGCTCAGCGGTAGAGTGCTCGCCTTGCACATGCAAGTCTCGGGGTTCAATCCTTAGCACCACATTTAAAATAAATAAATAAATAAAATAAAGTTATTGTGTACAACTATAAAAAAATTAAAAAAAGAATATCACCTTAATTTAAACTTTTTTCTTAACTAAATTTTTCATAAAATTTCATAAAGTTGGTTTTTGTAGGTTACCATTGTTAGGTTCTGCCAAGGAGTGCCTAGTTGCCTTCCTACATGCTAAATGTTCCAAACTAGTGATGTTTTTTCAGTTCTAATTTAGGTTCTTCATTTATTTTTAGGTTTAGGGTCTATTAATAACATTTATCAAAATAAAAAGGTCAACATTGCAGCTAACAAAATGACTTTAATATGTGAAATGGGCAAAAGTACAGGTTGTATCTTCCTTAAGTATACGTGAAACAAATGAATTTTTGTGTAGACTTGTGTCTTATCCTCAACAAATCTCCTTATGTACATCCAGATATTCCAAAATCTGAAAATGTCTGACATCCAGAACACTTACGGTCCCAAGCATTTTGATAAGGGGTACTCAATCTCTATTGATTTTTTTTTAGACCTTTACAGGTTATTCAGCATTATTTAATATTAGGAAAATAAAGGAAATTTGGGTTATCAACAAGTCATGGAAGACCAGTTTAATTTTCGTTTTCTAAGACTCATAGTTGAGAAAAATAAGGTAGATGCTGTCTAGTTGAACTTCATGAAAACATTGGTCAAGAACCTCTCTTGACATTCTGGACCAATTATATGGCCTAAGTGCCAGATTCATATGATTTTCACATCTACCTAAAGGACTTCCCCAGAGGATGATTGCGATATTGGCCTGGCAGGAACTTCCAACGGCCTGCCTCCAACCATTGGAGGAAAATGAGCCAGTATTTTTTTTTTAGATGAACCTTTATTTTATTCATTTATTTATATATATTACTGAGAATCGAATCCAGTGCCTCACATGTGATGCAAGCACTCTACCACTGAGCCACAACCTCAGCCCGGAAAATGAGCCAGTATTTTGAGTGAAGATCTAAAAAGCAAGTTGATTTCAGTTGTAGAGGCACAAAGCTGGGAAATGAAGACTAGTCCAATAAGCTAACATTAATACTATGTACTTTTGTGGGGATAAATTTAAAAATTAAAAATAACTGCAGAAGTAGAGGTTTCATAGCTGTAGAGTAGTACGTATGAAAAGGATTTAAGCATTTTATTTATCTGTAAGGTCTTTGAGCCAGCACCATGAAGTGGCTACTAAAAAGCTAATCGTTTGTTCATGTGTTTAACTTGTTGATTACTCTGGGTGAGTTCCTGCATTCCTGGAATATTAATATATTTTATTCTGAGCACTACACTTTCAGACAGATGTGACAAGTTGGACTGTAGTAGCAACGTAAGCAGACAATTAGTGTCATAAATAACTTTTAATCAGAAGGAATAAGATAGGAAAGAATGAGGGCTATTTAGCTATGAAAAGAGATTATATGGACACTAATCACCTATTTAGTGAATATAAAGAAAGGAGTAGCTCTAAGGGCTGCTAGGTACAAGCCCCAGGAGGACTTCATGACACATTGTTAAAAGGATTTCTGTACTTGCCTAGAGAATCAGGGTTTCTGACTCTGAAGTCACCATATGACAATAGTGGAGGGTTAAGTCAAGATGATACATACCTAAAGCTCCTTTAAATTTTGATTTAATTTTGTGCTGCTTATTTGATTTTTTAATAAATTGTTCCCTTGACTGTTACAGATTTTAGAGGCACTTTTGCAGGTTTTATATGTCCTTTTGGGAATGTGCCAGGCCTTGGAGATTCAAGAAAAAGGTATGATTATAGATCTAAATGCTTTTTTCTTTTTTTTTATCTTCATCTTCATCTTTGCCTTGCATTGTTTTTTTCTAGTCTTTGCTTTTCTTTTCTGTTTTTTCCTATTCTTTGTTTTTCTTCTCTGTTTTTTGGTACCTAATATGCAGCCTGATGTATTTATGTATTAGGTTACATTTGTTGTGGGTTAATATACTGAGAGGCACATGGAGTTGTGAGCACAGTTCTGTACACAAATGCTGGTTAGCCTTGGACAAGAAAGCCTCTGAACTTGAATTCTTTCACCTCTAATATTTGGATAGTTTATTTAGTTGACTTTCAAAGATCGTTTTTTCCTTAGTGTAAATAAGGCTACCAATATGATCCTAAGGAGATATGAATATATTAATTAAATTTAAGGTACCTACCTGAAAATATGACCTAAGTATATTATTGATTTGAATGTATCATGAATATATCAAGACCTTCCAAGAGATTAGCTGTAATGGAAACATAGTCTGAAGTTGTTAATGATGGGTTGGAAATATCACTGGTTAACCCTTGGGGTTGACCCTAATACTATGGCTCTTTCTGAACCTTCACATTTGTTAGGTGGGTTGTGAAATATTACAAGTTGGTACAGCATGGCTCTCTCACAGATAGCTATCTCATCATAACACTGTCACTTGGTCTTCTAGAATACCTTTGCAAGTATGCAATCCCATGCCTGATAGGAATCTCTCGAGCGTTTGGGCGTTACAGCAACACAGAAGAGTCTCTCCTCTCGAAGCTCTTTCCCAAAGTCCTTCCTCATTCCCTGCGAGTCCCAGAAGAGCTGGAAGGTGTCCGAAGGCGTTCTTTCAATGACTTCCGCTCCATCCTCCCCAGCAATCTGCTGACGGTCTGTCAGGAGGGCACCCTAAAAAGGAAAACCAGTAGTGTTTCCAGCATCTCTCAGGTGGGGCTGGTCTCCTGGGAGAAGAGCAGGGGAGAAGGATCTCATTCAATGCTCATGTAAAGAAAATATCCCTTGTCTGTAGTTCAAGGAAACTTAAAGAAACATGAAAGGTTCTCACTAGAATTATCTTTAATGCAGAGGCTTGCCTTATCCTTTTTAAGATTTGTAAGTTACTTCACACCTGGGAAGAATTTGTTTCATAGTGGGTGTCAAACTATTCTGAGTGGGAGTTTGTTGGTGAAGAAGTATATAGTTGAAGACTGGAAGTGTGGCTCAGTGATAGAGTGCTTGCCTAGCATGTCTAAAGCCCTGGTTTAGTCCCCCAGCACCAAGAAAAAGTAGTACATAATTGACTAATGGAGAAAAGATAGGAAAAATTCAACTCAGTAATCAAGTATAAATATATGACTATATACAAAGACTTTGGCGATACAGTATATAGTAGAGAATGCTATAACTACAATGGGCTTCAGGGAGGAGGTGAGGCTTGAACGAGGACTTCAAGTACAGACATTGAGCTGGCAGAGCGAACCTTGCCTAGACCAACCGGTCTGAAGTCTCACTGGCCTTTTCTGATCTGTAATTTAATTCTGGTTGTGTTTCAGGTCAGCCCGGAACGTGGCATGCCCCCTCCAAGCTCCCCTGGAGGATCTGCCTTTCACTATTTTGAAGGTGAGCTTCACCTCTCTGCCAGGAATATTGACTTCTTAGTATTCAGGCTCACAGTGACTTCTTGTGATGTTAACTCTAACAGTGTTGGCATCACAAGAGGTCACTGTGAGTCTGTTCTATTGTCATGGATACAGAGTAGAAAGCTTTTAAAAAGCATTTATTTTCTGTTTTCAGATATTTTAAATAGGAAAGTACAGAGAATTATTACAGAACCCCAAATGACTGCCATCAGAATATAGATGATGTTGAAGAATGTAGTAATACTACTTTATGGAGCTTTGCTGCTCAAAATACTTTCATATGATTTATTAAACTTGATTAATGTGAATACCCTTGTGCCATACCAGACACATGTTAAAATTATGTTCACTTTACCCTTGTGGGGAGTCAAGTGATAGGAAATGGAGAAACCAGAATTCCATGCCACATAATATGTCTTTTCTAGTTTTGATTGATTCTGGTTGCTAAAAGAGCACATCTCAAGGCCATCTTGAGAGATACAAGGGGAATTTTTTAAAAAGAGAGTGTCTGTGGGCTGGGGTAGTGGCTCAAGTGGTAGAGAACTCGCCTAGCATGTGCGAGGCACTGGGTTCAATCTCAGCACCACATAAAAATAAAATAAAGATCAATATCCACTTAAAACTAAAAAATAAGTAAAAAAAAAAAAAAGAGGAGAGTTAGTGTCTAAATTCCAATAAATGTGGGCAGCTTTTTGTGCAGTATCTCTTGGATGTGTAAGAGTATAACATGTTTCATGGTTTTGTTTTGTTTTGTTTATTGTTTTGTGTATAACTAGGGACTGAACCCAGGAGTGATCTGTCTCAGAGTTATATCGTCAACTCTTTTTAAATTTGATTTTGAGACAAAGTCTTACTAAGTTGCCCAGGCTAGTCTGGAACTTGGAGTCCTCTTGTCTCAGTCTCCCTGAGCAGATGGATTGACAGGCAGGTGCCACTGAACCTGGCTAATGTGTTACATTTTATGTATATGTTAGAACTAAAGGCCAAGTTCACTCACCTTCCAAAGAGATCCACTTGTCTAGGTGTAGAATATATCCTCCAGGCCCTAAAACCCTTGCTATCCCCAGGTCTTTGGGGCTTCTAAGGACAGCCATGATGTAAAACCTTCTCTTTCCCTGGTAAACATCTCTGTCTACCTTTTTTGGCAATGGATTCTCCCCATAGTGGTGCATTATAGTTTTATATATTCATTTAAGTGGCCGGATGGAGGCACACTCAGGTACTACTGATTGTGCAAGCTCTAATGTTCCTTTAGCAGATCTACTACCTACTGTGCTGGCAAGCTGTGAGCAAAGGGATGATATATACCTTTTAAGTGCACCTCACTGTAAGAGAAGCAGCAGTGCATACGTACTTCTTTATTCTGTGTTTGTTCATATACTTCTAGTTACATTTGGATTCTTCTTACAGTAGGTCCCTACCCTTTCTAGGCCTTCTTCCTCAGTCCTGTAGGAATATTTTTTAAGAATTATTATTATTTTAAAATTTCTTTCTTCTTTTAAAAAATTTGTTGTTTTTGGTACTGGTGATTGAATCCAGGGGCTTTATTTTTTATTATTATTTTTCTTTAACCACTGAGCTATATCCCCAGCCTTTTTTATTTTTCACTAAGTTGCTAAGACTAGTTTTAAACTTGTGATTCTCCTGTCTCAGCCTTCCAAGTTTCTGAGATTACAGGTATAAGCTATTGTGCCCATCTTTTTGAAATTTTTATTTGTGCATTATAGTTTTATATACAGTTGGATTTATTGTTACATATTCATAGATACACACAATAAAACAATGTAATTCCATAATTTTCCTTCCTCAGTACCTTCACTCTCTTTTCTCTCCTTCCTCTCCTCTCTCCCTCCCCTCCCCTTGGTCCCCTTTTTCTAATCTACTGTTCTCCCCTTAAGTTCCATTTGTCCTGCAAATGACATAATTTCATTCTTCTTTATAGCTGAATAAGATTCCATTATGTTTGTATGTATGTATGTGTGTATATAGATATCTCACATTTTCTTTATTCATTCATCCATGGATGGGTAAGTAGGCTGGTTCCCTAATTTGACTATTGTGAATTCTGCTGCTATAAATATGGGTATGCATGTATCACTATAATATGCTGACTTTAATTCTGTAGGATAAACACTAAAGAGTGGTATAACTGGGTCATATTTTGGTTTCATTCCTAGTCTTTGAGAAACCTCCATACTGATTTCCATAGTGGTTATATTAATTCATAATCCCACAAATAGTGTATAAGTGTTTCTTTTTTGCTACATCCTCTCTAGCATTTATTATTATTTGTATTGTTTATGGCTGCCATTCTAATTGAAGTGAAATGAAATATCTGATTGTTTCCTTTGCTGTTCAGAAGCTTTTTAATTTGAGGCCATTTCATTTATTAATTCTTGGTATTATTCCCCAAACTTTAGGGGTTCTATTGAAACAGGTGTTGCTTGTACCCATATGTTGAAGTATTAACTACCTTACATTATCTTCTAGCAGTTACAAAGTTTCTAGTCCAATTCTTAGTTCTTTGATCATTTTGAGTTGACTTTTATTTAGGGTAAGAAATGGGGATCTAGTTTCATTCTTCTACATATGAATATACAGTTTATCTATATGTGTTTGTCTCTGTGTCTTTTGTTTTATTGGTCTATGTGTCTGTTTTTATGTCAGTACCATGCAGTTTTTGTTAATATAGCTCCGAAGTATAATTTGAAGTCATCTAAGTGTTGTGGTGTCTCCAGCATTGTTTTTATATGTTTTTCTTTTTTTGCTTAGAATTGCTTTGGCTATTCCAAGTCTTCTATTCTTCTATATGAATTTTAGAACTGTTTTTTTTTTCCTCTACAAAGAATGTCATTGGTATTTTGATGGGGATTGCAGTGATTCTGTAGATTGTTTTTGGTAATGTGGCCATTTTAACATCTTCAGTTTCCTTCTTCACCGTTCTATAATTTTTATTGTAGAAGTCTTTCACCTCCTTGATTAGATTTATTCCAAGATCTTACTTTTTTTTTCCACAGAAAATTCATCATTGATGTACAGGAAAGCTATTGATTTTTGATTAGGTATTCTGCTATATTGTTGAGTTTGTTTATAAATTCTATTAGTCTTCTGGTAAACCTTTTTGAATCTTCCAAGTATAGGATCATATCATCTGCAAACAGTGACAATTTGGCTTCTTTCTTTCCTATTTATATTCCTTTTATTTCCTTTTCTTGACTAATTGCTCTGAGGTAAAATTTGAAGTACTGTGTTGAATAGGATTGATGAGAGTGGACATCCTTGTCTCATTCCTGATTTTCAAGAAATTCTTCCAGTTTTCCCCCATTGAGCATGACGTTGGCTTTGGGTTTGTCATATATTGCCTTTATGATGTTGAGGTTAAGTTCCTTCTATCCGTGGTTTCATCATCAAAAAACTTCCCAGAAATCCAGAGGATCGTTACGGATTATTCTGAAAACCTATACTCTATTAAATGAGAAAACCTAGAAGAATAGTTAAATTTCTAGATACATATGGACTCCTCAAATTGAACCAAGAGATATAGAAAACCTAAACAGGCTAATAACAAGTGAATGAGATTGAAGCAGTAATAAAAGTCTTCCAATAAAAAAAAAGCTCAGGACCAGATAGATTTTCAACCAAATTCTACTAGACCTTTAAAGAAGAGCTAATACCAATTCTCCTCAAAATATTACATTAAGTAGAAAGGAGGGAATACTCCCATATTCATTATGTGATGCCAGATACTAAAGCCAGTTAAGGAGACATTCAGGAAAAAAAACTACAGACCACATAAAAGTAAAAATCCTTAATAAAATATTAGCAAATAATATTCAGCAACATATTAAGAGGATTATACATCATGAGCAAGTTGGTTTCATTCCAAAGATGGCAGGATGGTTCATCATCTACAAATCTAATGTAATTTACCACACAAATAGGATTAAGGACAAAAAACATAGTCATCTCACTAGATGCAGAGAAAAGCTTTGACAAAATTCAGTACCACTCATGAGAAGAATTATTACTACTAAGTTTTTTGGGGGAGGGTACTGGGGTTTGAATCCAGGGGTATTTAAACACGAAGCCATATACCCAGCCCTTTTTATTTTTTATTCTGAGACCTGGTCTTGCTAAATTGCTTAGGGTCTTACTAAGTTGCTGAGGTTGTCCATGAACTTGAATTCCTCCTATTTCAGCCTTCCATGTCACTGGGATTATAGGCATGGGCCACCATGACAGGCAAATATTATTTTTTAAAAGCATGAATCTGATCATTTACTTTCTATCTGAACTTTCAGTGATACTTCCTCACATAAATCCCAGATCTTTGGTCCTTGGTTCTTCCAATTCCCATACTAGCTCAGCCACTTAGCACTTTGTCCTCATCTCATGGTGACTGTTTGAGATGAGGGATCACATTCTTCCTCTTCTTCTTAAAGTAACTGTTCTCTCTTGCTTTTTTTCTCGTTTGTCTACCAGTTCTTATGTTGGCCCTTCAGAAGTACTGTTACAGTGTCCTTCTGTTCTAAGTTATTGTTTTGTATCCATTGGCAGTGCATCACCAGTGTTGTACTATGTTATGCCCCAACTTTGACACAATTAGGGCTAACTTCAACTCTTTGCTTTTTCTGAGCACTAGTACTTGAGAAAGTCATACAGTTTATTATTGGTTCTTTATAGATTGATATTGTTGGTCACTATTTGCTATGAAAATATTATAGACTTATTTATTTTCTAATGATAATTTTCTACTAATGTGTTTTTTTTTTTTTTTTAATATTTATTTATTTATTTTTAGTTCTCGGCGGACACAACATCTTTGTTGGTATGTGGTGCTGAGTATCGAACCCGGGCCGCACGCATGCCAGGCGAGCGCGCTACCGCTTGAGCCACATCCCCAGCCCTACTAATGTGTTTTTTAATATTTTTTGAGTTTTAGATGGACACAGTGTTTTATTTATTCATTTTTATGTGGTGCTAAGAATTGAACCCAGTGCCTCACACACTCTTCCACTGAGCTAAAACCCCAGCCTCTACTAATATGTTTTTAAAAATATTTTTAGTTGGACACAATGCCTTTATTTTATTCATTTACTTATA
The DNA here is from genome assembly GCF_001458135.2 of Marmota marmota marmota. Lineage (NCBI taxonomy): Eukaryota > Metazoa > Chordata > Mammalia > Rodentia > Sciuridae > Marmota > Marmota marmota. The sequence goes on along the minus strand of NW_026000130.1, from coordinate 8,274,468 downwards.
TGTGGTACTGAGAATTGAACCCATGAACCCTCATATTTGCCAGGCAAGCACTTTACCACCCTCTCCTACTAAAGCACAACCCCACCCTCTCCTACTAAAGTGTTTTTTTTTTTTTTTTTTTTGGTACTGGGGATTGAACTCAAGGGTACTCAACCACTGAGCCACATCCCCAGACCTATTTTGTATTTTATTTAGAGACAGGGTCTCACTGAGTTGTTAAGCTCCTTGCCATTGCTGAGGCTGGTTTTGAACTCACGATCCTCCTGTCTCAGCCTCCCAAGCCCCTGGGATTACAGGTGTGCGCCTCTGCAACTGGTGCTAATGTGTTTTAATAATGGATTTTCAAATAATTATTTGCTTTTGGATTCATATTTATTAGTGCCAGATGACTAAATGACTTTATTTTTGTTTTGACTTTTTTCCTTTCATTTTTTATTGTGGTGAAATATACATAAAATTGCCATCTTTACCATTTTTAAGTATACAGTTCAGTGGTATTAAATTTATTCTTAATATTGTGTAGCCATCAACCAACCCTCCATCTATCTTCAGAAATCTTTTCATCTTGTAAAACTGCAACTCTGTACCTATTAAACAATAATGCCCCATTTTCTCCTCACAGCTTTTGGCAGCCACCATTGTACTGTCTCTAGGATGTTGACTGTGCTAAGTACCTCACAGGAGTGGGCTCATACAATAATGTCTTTTTTAAATTTTTTTATTTTTAGTTGTAGATGGACACAATACCTTTATTTTCTTCCTTTCTTTTTTTTAATATTTAGATATTTTTTAGTTGCCAATAGATCTTTTATTTTATTTATTTATTTATATGCAGTGTTGAGGATCAAACACAGGGCCTCACATGTGCCAGGCAAGTGCTCTACCACTGAGCCACAACTCCAGTCCTTATTTATTTATTTTTATGTGGTGCTGAGGATCAAACCCAGTACCTCACATGTGCTAGGCAAGTGCTGTATCACCAAGCTACAACTCCAGCCCCAGTATTTGTCTTTTTGTGATTGGCTTACTTTACTTGATTGTTCTGGTTTTGAAACTTCTAGTAGCGTGCATTTTTGTACTATTTGGTAATAAAACATTTTTTTTTAATGGTGACATGTTAAAAGCATTCCATTTTTTTTTTAAGAGAGAGAATGTTTTAATATTTATTTTTTAGTTTTCGGTGGACACAACATCTTTGTTTGTATGTGGTGCTGAGGATCGAACCCAGGCCGCACGCATGCCAGGCGAGCGTGCTACCGCTTAAGCCACGTCCCCAGCCCATAAAACATTTTTGATGCTCTGTGAACTTCAAACTTTTAACATTGCTGAATGTTTAAAAAAGCATCACTCTCTGGATGTTGTGGCACACACCTGTAATCCCAGCTACTCGGGAGAATTGTAAGATCAAGGCCAATCTGTACAATTTAGTGAGACTTATCTCAAAATAAAATAATTAAAAAAATTTTTTTTTAGTTGTCAGCTGAGCTTTATTTTATTTATTTATATGTGACACTAAGAATCAAACTTATGCCTCACACATGCTAGGCAAGTACTCTACCACTGAGCCACAACCCAGCCCCTCAAAATAATTTTTAAAAGAGCTGGGGTGTGGGATTGGGGATTTAGCTCAGTGGCAGAGCACTTGCCTAGCTCACGCAAGGCCCTAAGTTTGATCCCTGGCCTTGGGAGAAAAAAAGGGGGCTGGATGTGTCAGGTGCAATGGCACACACCTGTAATCCCAGCAGTTCAGAAGGCTGAGGCAGGACAATTATGAGTTCAAAGCCATCCTCAGTAGTGAGGCCCTAAGCAATTTAGTGAGACCCTGTCTCTAAATTAAAAAAAAAAAAAAAAAAAATTTTAAATGCTATGGATGTGACTCAGTGGTTAAGCCTCCCTGCGTTCAATCTTGGTATTAAAAAAAAAAAAAGGATGGGTGTAGCTCATTGGTGGAACTCTTACCTAGCATATATGAGACCCTGGGTTCAATTCCCACAACCAGAAAATTAAAAAAGGTATCAATCTTTTTCTCTCCTTCCCATACATGAATTTACATTTTCTGGGTTGAAAGTATTAAGACACCATCATATCTGAGCCTTTGACCTGAAATAGTCACGTGAGAGGTGTAGCTCTCCAAGGATTTACAATCCAGCCTTTACTTGTTAATTTAAAAAGGTGGGGGGCTGGGGCTGTAGCTAAGTGGCAGAGTACTTGCCTAGTATATGTGAGGCACTGGGTGTGATCCTTAGCACCACATTAAAAATAAATAAATAAAAGCATTCTGTCCAACTACAACTACAAAAAAAAAAAAAAAGGCAGAGATCTGTGTGTGATAGCACATGCCCATAATCTCAGCTCCTCAGACCCTGAGGCAGATGCATCATTAAGTTCGAGGACAGCCAGCAACTTAGCAAGACCCTGTTTCAAAATAAAAAATTTAAAAAAAATAAGAGGGAGCTAGAGTTGTAGTTCAGTGGTAGAGTGCTTGCCTAAGCATGTGTGAGGCACTGGGTTTGATTCTCAGCATCACATATAAATAAAATAAAGGTACATTGAAAACTAAAAACATATTTAAAAACAAAATAAGAGGGCTGGGGGATGTAGCCAGTGGTAGAGCACCTCTGAGTTCAATACCACAAGAAAAAAATAAAAACAAGCAAGGAATTGGAGTATAAACAAAGTCAAATCTATGTTTTTGTTGGTTGTTAGGAGAATCTGCTTGAAGTATCCTGGTCATCTGTGCCCATGGGTAACTTCTCCCCACCCTGCCTTTTTTTCTTGCCAGCCTCCTGCCTGCCCGATGGGACTGCTCTGGAGCCCGAGTACTACTTCTCCACCATCAGCTCCAGTTTCTCAGTCTCTCCTCTGTTCAATGGCATCACCTATAAAGAGTTCAATATTCCCCTAGAAATGCTTCGGGAACTTTTAAACTTGGTAAGCAAAGCACTGATGGATTAAAAACAAAAAAAACTGATCATGGGGATATCAGTGAAATTGCCAGGGATGGAAGCCTGTTTTTCTTTTCTTTTCTTGTTTTTTTTTTTTTTCCAGTATTAGGTATTGAACCCAGAGGCACTTTACCACCAACCTTTTTTATTTTTATTTCTTTTTTTTTTGTTTTAAGAGAGAGAGAGAATTTTTTTTAATATTTATTTTTTAGTTTTCGGCGGAAACAACATCTTTGTATATGGGGCTGAGGATCGAACCCGGGCTGCACGCATGCCAGGCGAGCGCGCTACCGCTTGAGCCACATCCCCAGCCCTATTTCTTTTTTTTATTTGTTCTAATTAGTTATACATGACAGTAGAATGCATTTGGACATATTGTGTGCAAATGAAGCACAACTTCTCATTCCTCTGGCTGTACATGGTGCAGAGTCTCACCAGTAGTGTAATCATACATGTATATAAGGTAATAATCTTTCTCATTCTATTGTCCTTCCCATCCCCACAGCCCCACTACTCCTCTCACTCCCCTCACCCTTTTTATTATAAGACGGGGTCTCGCTAAATTGCTGAGGCTGGCCTCAGACTTGTGATCCCCTTGCCTTCGTTTCCCCAGTTGCTGGGATTATAGATTATAGACATAGACTACCACACCCTGGAAGCCTATCTTTTTTTAGGGGAAAACTTTGAGTACAGATTACATCTGGTCCCAAGTACTCACCTGAAGTTCTTGGGAGCAGATGTGTTTCGGGTTTAGGATTTTTTCGGGGTTTTAGAATTGTACATATAGTAATGAGATGTTTTGTGGATGGGACCCAAGTCTGAGCACAAATTTCATATGTGTTTCATAAATACCTTATACACACAATCTGAAGATAATTTTATACAATTTTGTGGGAGTTTTTTTTTGCGGGGGGGGGGTTGGGGGAGATGAGGTCTTGCTGTATTGCCCAGGATGGCCTTGAATTCCTAGGCTGAAGTAATCTTGTCTCAGCCTCCCAAGTTGCAGAGACAAAGTGCATGCCACTGAGCCTGGCTTATATAGTGTTGGGTTTTTTTGGTACCAGGGATTGAATTCAAGGGCACTCGACCACTGAACCACATCCCCAGCCGTATTTTGTATTTTATTTAGAGACAGGGTCTCACTGAGTTGCTTAGCGCCTCACCGTCTGGATTTGAACTCACAATCCTACTGTGTCAGCCTCCCAAACTGCTGAGATTACAAGCGTGCACCACCATGCCTGGCTTATATAGTGTTTTTAATAATTTTATGTGACTCAATACATGAAGGTAGGTGTGGAATATTCCACTTGTTGCAACAAGTTAGTGCTAAAAATGTTTCAGATTTGACACATTTCAGATTTTCACAATAGGGATGCTCAACCTGTACTAGTATTTCCAAGTACAATTTAGAAGTTGTGAATTTGCAGATTAAAGAAAGAAGGAGTGGGAGCTGGAGTTGTGGTTCAGTAGTAGAGCGCTTGCTTAGTACAGGTAAGGCACTGGGTTCGATCCCTAGCATCACATTAAAAAAAAAAAAAGTATTGTGTCCATCTACAGCTAAAAATATTAAAAAGAAGAAGGAAGAAAGGTGGCATTTAAAAAATCATTGTGTATACTTTAATCCTTTCAGCAAGCATGTAGAGGCAATAGCAGCCCCATTTAGAAGTAAAGAAATCATTGTCAAGTACATCAAGGATAGTCAGGCCAAGGGCAGGCTAGGCTTAGTCCAAGGATTCACATTCCACTAATCCAGTGCTTTTTGCATTGTACCTGACTCTACAGGTACAGTTTTGAACACAAATCTGTGGCCAGATCTAGGGGCCCTGAAGTTCTTACTGTAGAACTGTGTGGTTCAAGATAGATTTGAGTGGGTAGGAATGACACCATTATTGATGAGAGATTCCAAAGATCAAATATTCTGTTTTGAAAACTAGGAAATGAAAACACTGGAAAGCATGGAACATGCACTAGAGAGAGCAGCCATGTGATATGTGGAGGTGAATAGAAATCACTTGGAGAATAGATTTATTTAGGTTGAAAATGAAAGAAGATATTAAAACATAGGTGACAAGGCTGGGAGTACAGTTCAGTGGTAGAGTGTAAGCCCTACATTTGATCTCCAATACTGTTTAAAAAAAAAACAAACCCTAGGGGGTAATTAAAAAGGATGGAGCCATAATGAATTGCTAAATGGCTTAGTATGGATTTTGTTTTGTTTATTTTGTTTGTGATACCAGGGATTGAACCCAGGGGGCACACTATAACTAACCTACATCCCCAGCACTTTTTATTTTTTATTTCAAGACAGGGTCTTGCCAAGTTTCTGAGACTGGCCTTGAACTCCAGATCCCCCCACCTCCACCTCCCAAGATGCTAGGATTGCAGGCATGAACCACTGCACAGGCCCCTAGAATATTTTTGAAATTTCTCTCCAGAAGGAATTTTCTTAAACTGCTTCTCAGTGTGGATGTTCCAGACAAAATGGTGGTCCAGGTGGCCATAGCCTTCACAGATGGCTCTTCTAGTACCATGTCAGAAATCCTTATTTAAGCCTAAATATTGCATATACTTTCTGGAGGGAATTTTTTTTCAAGATTTTTAATTTTCTAAGTTTAGGTTTCCTTTTAATATTTATTGTTTTTTAGTTTTTTAGGTGGACTCAATATCTTTATTTTATTTTTATATGGTGCTGAGAATCTAGCCCAGTGCCTCACGCATGCTAGGCGAGCATGCTACCACTTGAGCCACATCCCCAGCCCCTAAGTTTTCTTTTGGGCAATTTTTATTTATTCTGTTGTGTTATCATTATTTATATATTTTGGAAATGACCTTCATCAAGTATTACAGTTCAAGGGGGGAGCAATTTATCAAATGATTCTGTAGCTGACTGAATAATCTGTTCCTTTACTAAATTCCATTGAGAGAACAGATGAAAATAATTGCTTCTATTAGAAACTTAGCTGGATGTGGTGTTATGTACCTGTGATTCCAACTACTCCAGAGTCTGAAGCAACCAGAAGTTCAAGATAAGCCTGGCCAACATAGCAAAACACAATCCTATCTTTAAAAAAAAAAAAAAAAATGCAAATGCATGCCTTCCTTTGAGGTTTAGGGATGTAGATTAGTGGCAGAGCACTTGGTTAGAGTGTGTGTGTGGGTCTCTGTACCAACAACAACAACAAACATTGAATTTAAAATATGTTAAAAAAAGATAAATTTAAAATATGTTAAAAAAAAGATAAATAAATGGAATTTAAAACAGGTGGTCCTGTTTAAATACTTGAGAATCTTTAGAAGAGCCAGTGCACCAAGATCTAGAGAGAAAGGGGAGCCCTCAGTGTCTGAGGACTGGCTGTGAGTGTGTTCTAGTTGTCTGAGAGGGGATTGTTGGAGGATATCACACAAATATACTTGTTAACTCCTGATGGATGAAATGTCAAATGTCAGATGAATAGAATCTGGACACTTTCACATCCTGGAGATGGAAATAAAATGGCAAATTTAAGGAAATTGGTTCTTTTCCTTTTTTTTTTTTTTTTAATTTTCTTTTTAGTTGTGTATGGACACAGTGTCTTTATTTATTTTTATGTGATGCTGAAGATCAAACCCAGTGCCTCACATGGGCTAGGCAAGCAGTCTACCACTGAGATACACACCCAGCCCCTCTTTTCTTTTGTTTTTAATGTCATTCCTATCTAGGGTAAGAAAAGAAGTCCCAAGTGATGCCACAAACAGGGGATTTTGTGCATATTGTTTGACTTACAGCCATAATTTATATGTTGTTAGCTTGTTATTTTCATCATATTTTTCACCACATGAATTCATTATGGTTCTTTAGGTTTGTTTGTTTTGTTTTTATGCCAGGGGTCAAACTCAGGGCCTTGGGAATGCTAAGCACACCCTCTACCACTGAAATACATCCCCAGCCTTGTTATGGGTTCTTTTTGAACCTCATTTGCACTTTGGTAGAAAGAGCTAATGTTCCTATCTCTTTATTCCGTCAATTGCTTCATGAGGTTTTGTCTCCCTGACAGGTGAAGAAAATTGTTGAGGAGCCTGTTCTCAAATCCTTAGATGCGGTTGTAGCCAGTGTGATAGAGGTAGGTCCCTTCTGAGGGCATTACTACAAAATTGGCCTAATTTTAAACATCTACAGGGAGAAAGCGGATGATTCATGTGGGGGCTGGGGTAAAAGGGATTAGCAGTGAGTTTTTAGCTTAATTTAACTGTAGTTCCATGTAATAGCAATACACCTGCCACCTGAGCACCTGCTCTGTACCTGGTTTTAAATGTATCACCTCACAGTGCCTCTGACAAGTAGTCATTTTTTCTGTTTCACAACTGGAAGGTAAAGGTTCATGGGGGCTAACCAATGTGCTCACATAGTATACTGTGGGAGTTGGGAATCCAGCTTGTGTCTATGACTTTTATCTTCCTTTCTCCTTTTGTGCTTCCATAGCTTCTCCAAGTTGAGAGCTGCACTTTATAGGCACAGTAGGCCCTGACTTTTATGTTAAGGGGTGTGTATCTGGGAAACTATGGCTCATAGCTTTATAAAATCATTTCTGGGAGATCTCAAAAACTCAGGGAACATTTGAGTCAGGGCCCTTTTGACTGTGAGTATCTAGAGAGGTTGCTGTTTTCTAGGCTGATTATTGTCATATGGGTATGCCAAATACAGATTCTTATTTAAGCCTAATGTGCTTTCTCTCTCCTGATTCTGAGACACATAGGGTGTAATGCTGCTGGAGCTCAGGTTTGAAGTGGGGAAGAACTTCTAGGAACCAAATCTTAAGTTTGTAATATGATACTTCCTACCTTGCCTGCAGCGCTTTGCAGGTTGTTGTCCTACCCACCAACTTGGACTGAATTTACAGTCTTAAGAGGCCTCTTGGTTTCTCTTGTCAGGGAATAGTCATGTATGACTGAGGGAAGACTAGGGAGACAAGGATTGAGAGTTAGCTAGGGCAGTCTGAAAGCTAGAGACTTCTTGGATCTGCACTCCAGCTCTAATGAAGAGCATCATTTTGCATTCTAAGGGTTGAGTTGAAGCTCCATGGGGCTCCCTTTTAGGGCTGGTTTTATGGGTAGAAAGGGAAGGCTGGTAATGTAGGATCCTGAGACTCTCCTTCCTATTGAACCAGAGCAGTTTCTGGTATTTTGTTTTCTAAATTGAACTGTAATATAAACATCCATTTCAAGAAATGGTTTCATGTCTCAAAAAAAAAAAAGATATTTGAAATGCTGACTTAGTGTTACTGTAATATATTAATATTCACAATCACTAGTGGTTTTGTGTGCTTATTATGTTCTAGACACTATGATAAGACTTTACTTAACTGATTCCTTGAATCTCACAACAATCTCTAGTTTACAGAAAGGACTGAGTCTTTACAGGGTTAAGGACTTCAGGGTACATAGCTAGTGAGTGCTGGAGAGCTAGGCTTTGGATATGAGGGCAGTGGGACTCAAAGCCTCAAACTTTACTTTTTTTTTTTTCAATTGATTTTCTTTTTTTAAATACACAACAGCAGAATGCATTACAATTCTTATACATATAGAGCACAGGTTTTCATATCTTTGTATATAAAGTATGTTCACTCTAATTCATGCCTTTGTACATTTTTTTTTGCATTACAATTCTTCTTACACATGTATACCACAATTTTTCATATCTCTGTTTGTATATAAAGTATTTTGACACCCAGTTCGAATCTTCATACATGTACTTTGGACTTTAGATAATGATGTCCATCACTTTCACCATCCTTGCTAATCCCCTGCCCCCTCCCTTTCCCTCCACCCCTCTTTCCTATCTAGAATTCATCCAATTCTCCCATGCTCCCCCTCCCTACCCCACTATGAGTCAGCCTCCTTATATCAGAGGAAATATTCAGCATTTTCCATCCCTGAAATATTCAGGGATGGAATCAAACTAAAAAGTTTCTTAGCAAAAGAAACAATCTGTGAGGTGAAAAGAGAGCCTACATCCTGGGAGCAAATTTTTACCCCTCACATATCAAATAGAGCACTAATCTCTAGGGTATATAAAGAACTCAAAAAGCTAAGCACCAAAAAAACAAATAACCCAATCAACAAATGGGCCAGACATTTCTCAGAAGAGGATATACAATCAATCAGACTTTACTCTTACATTATCTAAGTCTCTAGAGTGAGATCCCTGATCGCAACTCTCCCAGTCTCGTTTCTTCATCCATGTTCTAAAAGGGTGTTGTGAAGACTATGTGCAGTAATGTCCTTAAAGTCATTATTACAGAGCCCATCACCAGCGCTTAGTTAATTATTAATTAATATCAGTGTTCACCTGAAAGCTGGCATGCCTCTTACACTCTCTACATCATTCTTGTGTTCTCCATGTGATTTTTGCCCTTTCCAAGGGACTCTCCCTTCCACCAGCCTTGCACAGTATACCCCTTCCTATCCACTCTCCTTTAACCCATTTAAACTGGTAATATACAGATGTTAAGGATTGCATTAGGGCTTGTGTGAAATTTTCCTCAGTGCTATATTTCTGATGAGATTGCTAAAGAATAATTCAAAATGAATTTAATTACAAAATGTGAGCTCAATCTGAAGGTGCCCTAGCTGTAGTGTCTACCTATAGAGAGAGTAATAGGCAGGATTGGATTCCTTGGCCTGGTGGCCCCCTGTCTGTCTTTTCCCTCTTCTGTCTTTCCATGTCCCTATTCAGGCCATTGATGGTGAGCTGTCATCAATAAGAAGGGCAGTTCTTTTGTTGAAGGTGTAGATGGTGGCTACCTCAGGTATCTCTGCACTGCATCAGCCTCCTCCTTTCTTTGGCTTCATGCTTAAGAAGAGTGGAAAGTAATTAAAGTGTCTGAATAGTGAGTCATGATAAGTAGTTGTTCCATTTTGATTGCTAAATAATAAATATAATAGTCTGCTGGGCCTCTGCATACAAGGCAACAGGCATCACAGGAGAATTTCTGCTCTGTGGTCACTTGCCCTTTTCCTCTGCAGGCCAACCCCAGTGCTGATCTCTACTACACAACCTTCAGTGACCCCCTCTATCTGACCATGTTTAAGATGCTACGTGATACTCTATACTACATGAAAGGTGAGGACTGTTGGCACATGTGTCTGTGCAGGCAGGAGAATGGACTTCTCAACTGCCATTACAGACTGGCGCTTGCTTTCTGCTAGGGCCACTTAAAAAATAAACACAAGAACAGGGCACACTGGCCCACAACTGTAGTCCCAGCTACTTGGGATTACTTGAACCTGCGTGTTTGAAGCCAGCCTGGACAACATAGCAAGACCTTGCCTAAAAAAAATAAAACACCACATATATGAGCAATATGGTTACATGACTGAAATTTAGGGGGAAAAGCAAATAAGAAAAATAAGTCTTAAGGACCCCATTCCTAGGAATTATGACTTCTTTGGTGGATTTATTTCTTAAGGCATTTTTCTAACGTACATTTTATATATTGTCTGTTTAGCTCATGATTTTACACATCCAATTTAGACAGAAAATTTTAAAAAATGAAGGACTTACAATAACTTTACTCAGATATAATATCTTACTAGTTTTGCATGCACATACAAAAAATTTCACTGAACTACACTACAGCCTTTTTTTATTTTGATACACAAAGTTGCCAAGATTAGCTTTGAATTTGCAATCTTCTTGCCTCAACCTCCTGAATAGCTTGTAATCATGTGCCACTGAGCCCAGCTCTTTTATACATTTTTTATTTACTTTTTAGTTGTAGTTGGACATAATACCTTTATTTCACTTACTTATTTTTACATGGTGCTGAGAATCGAACCCACGGTCTCGCATGTGCCAAGCAAGCGCTCTACCGCTGAGCCACAACCCCAGCCCATCTTTTGTACATTTTTAAAAACATTTTTCTACATTCTTTCCTCACACCATTAAGTGTTTTTCATAAGCAGGTTTTAATGAGCATGTAATAATAGTCTTTAATATAGATATGCCTTAATTTAACCATTCCTAATCTGATTCTGAGGGCTATGGGAAGTGTAGCCTGTCAGAATGTAGGAGAGGGGTCAAGGATGACTCAGCCTGGCTTCACAATCCAGGAGCCCCCAAGTTCTTCCTTTTACCCAGGCTATGTGTTGCTGGCTTCCTCAGCTGGTCTGACTTGTGCTTGTCAACGGTAACTCTCCTGAATTTTCCTGGCCCATGGATGAGAATTTGAAAACAAACTCTGGGTGCTCCAAAGATCCAGGGAACTTTTTTCAGCCTCCAACCAGTTTTTTTCCTTGTAACTAGTAACCTTTCCTCTTTTTTTTACTATCATAAAGTACTGCCTATTGTCAGTTGAATCAGTTTCTGTGATCACACATCCCTTTTATGTGTTTTAGATTTTAATATATAGAGTACTTAAAGCAAAGCTTGGTGAACTTGGGATAACGCTCATTGGTAAAGTGCTTACTTAGCATGTGTGAGTCCTGGGTTCATTCCCAGCACCACCGAAAACAGTTAACCAACCACAACAATAATAACAATAACCAAAAAAGAAAAAAAAAGAGCATGTCTTAGACTTCCCTGGAAATTATAATTTCTTTATTTTTATTTTTTTGAGAGAGAGAGAATTTTTTAATATTTATTTTTCAGTTTTCAGTGGACACAACATCTTTATTTTATTTTATGTGGTGCTGAGGATTGAACCCAGCACCCCGCGCATGCCATGCGAGCACATTACTGCTTGAGCCACATCCCCAGCCCCTGGAAATTATAATTTCTTGTGGCTGCCAGGTAGTTTGCATGTGGAGAACTATTGTGCACAGCCTATCCAGGCTTTTCCCAATGGGTATTCTTGAAACCGCAATAGCCAGCATTAAATGTTACCCTTCTTTTTGTTAGAGAAGAAAAGACCATAACGATTGACAGCCACTTGTTGTTTTCTGATGTAGTTTTGTTTTTAGCTATGACACTTCCCTCTTTCCCACAGACCTCCCCACTTCCTTTGTGAAGGAGATCCATGATTTTGTATTGGAACAGTTTAATACAAGCCAAGGGGAGCTCCAGAAGATTCTACATGATGCAGACCGGATCCACAATGAACTGAGCCCCCTCAAACTGCGCTGCCAGGCAAATGCTGCCTGCGTGGACCTTATGGTGTGGGCTGTGAAGGATGAACAGGGTGAGCCTGCCTGCCTAGGAAAACAGACTGCTTTCCTTGGCCCTGTGAGCTATTGGCATGCCCTGGGTTCTTCCTCTCAAGAGCTTCTCAAAATGACTTCTAGAATTTTTGGCTGTGTTACTAGCATAGACAATCACATTAGGAGTGGCCACCTTCTGGGTATGCACAGAGCTGGGCTCCTGCTGTGGGCTGGATATCTGTAGTTCTCTCCTAATAGGATGAACTAGACCTGGGAGGAAGGGAAAACCCAAGGCTACAGGACCTGTGTGGTGTTTTGGCAGGTTTTTTTTTTTTTTGCCAGTTCTTTAGGCTTTTCTGTGGAGAGGTGGATGCTCAGAGCTAGAGGCCGTGGACTTTGTCTGGGGTAAAGTGGAATGGGAAGTGTTCTTACAGAATGGAACACTGCACAATGAGAGAGAGGGCTTAGGACCACTGCAGAATGAGAGGGCTTAGGACTAGCAGAGAGAAGACAAAGTCACCCATAGTACAGGATACCTGCCTCCAAACTCATTCTGGTGTGGCCTTCTTATTAAACTTGTAACAAATGTGTCTCTGGAATTTAATTAAATTTTATGATTAACAGAGATTATTTTGTAAATATTGGACTTTGATGATTATTTGTACCCTCCTCTGATTTTTGAGTTAAGGTGCAGAAAATCTTTGCATCAAGCTGTCTGAGAAGCTGCAATCCAAGACATCCAGCAAAGTCATCATTGCACATTTACCCTTGCTTATCTGCTGCCTGCAGGTCAGTTTCACTTGATGATTGAGATACTCGAATCCCATCCATGGAGCATCCTTCTTACCTGTTCAGGCTGTGATTGATTCTCCAGCAGCAGAGACAGACTGTAATATGAGCTGTTGTTTTTAGAACTTTTACTAGAGCCTGTTGTGGACACAGTTCTTTACTGAGTGTGGGCTGCCCTCTACAAGATGCCAGGGATTTGTGCAAGTGACATCCAGGAACAGCTTTGCCTTGGATCTTTTTTTATTGTGAAGCTGCCTCATATCTGCTGGGTGATGCCCAAGGCCAACAGATGAAGAGCTGTGGGCATGTGCTATAGGGCTTCACAAGGAGGAGGTGTATTCATCCACAGTGCTTAGTTCTGCTCTGCTGAGATTCCATCCTTGACATAATCCCACAGACTCCATACTTGCCATTGTTTAAAAAGCATATTTTATACCCTTTCTCCCTTAATTTGTTTCCAAAAGAAATTAGTACATGTTAATAATACATATTTACTTTGTATGGGAAAGAGTCAATCCATCCCACTTCCTTGTCTTTGCCTCATAGGCAGGTGGCCTCTGGGAGCTTTGACCTTGGAAGTTTTTTGTCAAACTTAGGCATTGAAAGGCTTGAGCATCTCACCGCTTGGGGCCTTCTCAGATAGTTCCTCTCAGGCTATGTGACAGGTTGATGTGTTGCAGGGATTGGGCCGCCTATGTGAGAGGTTCCCGGTGGTGGTACACTCGGTGACACCATCCTTGCGAGACTTCCTGGTCATTCCATCCCCAGTGCTGGTGAAGCTGTATAAGTACCACAGTCAGTACCACACAGGTAATAGACAACTATAGTTGATGCCATGTTTCTAGCATCTAGTCCTTATATGCCTTTGAAGTCCTTAAAAAAGGGGGGCCATGTGACTATGTGATTCCCTACATGGGTTATGTGACTGTACTTGAGCCTGTTCTTCCTCCATGCCTTTCCTTCCATCTTTTCCTACATGTCCCACACCATTCCTGAGTTTCAGGCCTTTCCTATCCCTGCCTTCTTGTCCTATCACCCCAAAAGCCCCTTCTAGTTCTATTTTCTTTTTAGCATCTTCTCTCACTAAGATAGCCTACACTGTGAGTCCTGCATGCCCCAATGCTGGGCCAAGGAGCTTCATGTGCATAGCCATATCTAATCTCCACTGCCCTGTGAGAGGATACTGACTCAGAGCAGATCTGGCAATGTAACAATAATTAGCATCAATTAAATAGCTGCTGTGCAAGAGACACTGATTAAGTACTCCTCATCCTACCTATAAAGATGGGCATTTATATTTTCCCCCTTCAGATGACAACACCCAAACTCTGACTAGTTGAAAGTCCTCTCCCATTCCTCATAATAGGAAGGGTTTCTCAGGCCCCTGTTGCACACTTGTCTATATCTTTACCTTTGTGCACATTACTTAGATCACCCCCAAGGACGGGACTGTGCTTTACTAACCATCAGAACTGCATTTATAGAGTGTTTATCAATATTTCTGAATGATTTATTAAGAAATTTGATTTGAATTTTTTAATTTAGTTGCTGGCAATGATATAAAAATCAGTGTCACCAATGAACATTCTGAATCGACCCTGAATGTCATGTCGGGCAAGAAGAGCCAGCCCTCCATGTATGAGCAGCTCCGTGACATTGCCATTGACAACATTTGCAGGTGGGAAGCCCTGAAGATGGAGGTTAAACCTAGGAAGAGGGAAATCTGTTTCAGATAGAGGTTAATTATAAAATAAGGAAGTTGAAAATTTCTGATTATTTTAAAAATATACTTGGGGCTGGAGTTGTAGCTCGCAGTAGAGCGCTTGCCTGGCATGTGAGGCACTGGGTTTGATCCTCAACACAGGAAATAAATAAATAAATAAAACAAAGGTATTGTGTTCATCTACAACTAAAAAAAAAAAAAAAGAAAAAACTATACTGGATCTAAAAAGAGGGATTATTATTTTTTAAAAAAGTAAACTACCTTCCTTTCTCTTCATAAAAATAATAAAAATGCTGGGGCCAGGGATATAGCTCAGTTGGTAGAGTGCTTGCTTCACATGTACAGGCCCTGGGTTCAATCCCCAGCACCACACACACACACACACACACACACACACCACACATACACAAATAAATAAATAAATAAGCTTATTAAAGAAAATGTATAATAAATAGAGAATGTTCTATTAGCCTGCCATTCAAAGAAACAACATATTATTATTTTTTTCTGTTGTGATATTTATTATAATTGAGAGGTTTTTGTTTTTCTTTTTAAAAATGTGAGTATTCGGGCTGGGGATGTGGCTCAAGCGGTAGCGTGCTTGCCTGGCATGCGCGCAGCGCTGGGTTTGATCCTCAGCACCACATAAAAATAAAGATGTGTCTGCCGAAAACTAAAAAATAAATATTAAAAATTCTCTCTCTGTCTCTCTCTCTCTCTCTCTCTTAAAAAAAAAAAATGTGAGTATTCCTCACAGATACTTGCTGTGTGAACTCCCAACTCAAGAACCAAATACTTTCTGATTTGCATGAACATGACCCTTCCTTCTCTGAATTCTGACTTCTCACTCTCAGAAGCCAAATCAATACAGCCTATCTGTCACACCCATGTTGTTTTCTGACACTCTGGCTAGGACCCAAATAGGTATGGAGAGCAAGATACACCTTTAAGATTTTATGTTCTTTCAAACTGGATAACTACCCCCGCATGATGTGGCAGAAGCTAAAGGAACCCGGTTTGCTAAAATAAATGTGGTGAGGCTGCCCATTCTATACTAGTACAGTATAAAAATAAATTAAATAAATAAATAAAAATTTAAAAGAAGATTTTATATTTTTATGGGATTTTTAAAAATTTCCCCAAACTTTTCCCAATTGCATAAGCATTTCTATTTACCACTAAAACTTTGATAAAGTCTGGGGTGATGCTCAGTGGTAGAGTTCATGCTTACTTAGCATTAACCCTGGTTTCAATTCCCAACACCAAGAAAATAAAAACAAAACCCCCAAACTCTTGATATCATTGTAATATTTCCTCAGCTATCTTGGGACCATCTATCTTTTGAGTAAGTCACTATAACTTTGTTAAGTCACTAACTTTGTTAGGAAATTTAAAAGTGCAAATAGGGTCGGTACAATATTCTGAAGAAAATGATTCTAGGCAAAATAATGAAGTTATTGTTTCCAGCTAAGATATTTTATGAAGTGGGCAAAATTTGCAGTAATTCTTTGAATTCATTCTACATAATGATTTTTTCATTCAGATTTTTGGGGTAGAAAATTTGGAGTAGTTATTTAAACATTGTAAACCTGAGAAAAGAAAAGAAAAAAACAAAACAGAACTGAAAAACTCTATCTTATCATTTTGATGACTAATATCACATGGTTTTCCTTGATCCTTAGGTGCCTGAAGGCTGGCTTGACAGTGGATCCAGTGATTGTGGAGGCCTTCTTAGCCAGCCTCTCTAACCGGCTCTACATCTCTCAGGAGAGTGACAAGTATGTTCCCATTGCTAGGGGCAGCAGTTCTCTATGGTTTTGGAGGGGGCACCTAGCATTGTACATGTCTGTGCCTCTTTTCTGGTCACAGTGTAGGCATGTATTGGGTTTGTCACAGGTTTAAGGTGAAATCTATCTCAGAATGTTCATCCTGCACAACTGTGCTAGTAGAGAAAAATCATTGTCCTCCAGCCTACTGTCTGGGGCTTTGTCTTTCTGCTGATAGTTAAAGATTAGCAGGTGGTCATTTTCAGATGAATGCTTCATTGAGACTGTAGTGAAATCAAGGTCTGGATCATAGCCTCTGCGTTTTATTTCATTACTGCGTACCAGAGAACTGTTCATCGGGTGCTTCTGTTCTTTCCTTCTGTAGGGATGCTCACTTGATTCCTGACCACACCATCCGAGCCTTGGGACATATTGCAGTGGCCCTAAGGGATACCCCGAAGGTCATGGAGCCAATTCTGCAAATTCTGCAACAGAAATTCTGCCAGCCCCCCTCACCCCTTGACGTACTCATCATTGATCAGCTGGGCTGCTTGGTTATCACTGGAAATGTGAGGAAGGCCCCTAAGTGAGGCCAGAGCCATAAAACCTGCTAACCATGTGCAAACTTTGTTAATCTCCTTTGACTGTATAAAATGTAAAATTACAGAGTAAGTTTACCTTGCACCTGAACTAAATACTTAACAAGTATTTCAACACCACATAGTGAGTATAATATAGTGGTTCCATGAGTGTTGGAGAAAAAGAGATTTAAATTAATTTCTTATCAACGTAAATGACATAAAATAGGATTTGAATTGAAGAACTTTCCTTTTAGCTTTTAGTTTGAGGTTTGCTTAAAGTTTTAGAAATGAATGCCCTTGAAGGTATTTTATGGTCCTCAAGATTCAAGAGCTTTCCCCCAGGTGATGACAAGAGGGGCCTTCTCCCATGTTCTGGGAAGGGCCTCATGAAGGAATCATGACATGGTAACAGTGCTTCTTGCTCTCTTCCAGCAATACATTTATCAGGAAGTATGGAATCTCTTCCAGCAGATCAGTGTAAAGGCCAGCTCAGTTGTATATTCAGCCACCAAAGATTACAAGGACCATGGCTACAGGTAATGCTTTTGCACCTTGCTATTGCTTTGGATCCTGACAGTATTTAACTCCCTTTGAAAATGTGAGTTTGGTGATTTGTCCTTTAAATAAAACTTTTTTTTTTTTTTCTTAAAAAAAGCACTACTTGCTACAAATAAGTGCACAAGGGAGGAAATGAAAAGCCACACATACACCTACCACGTGGAGTTGATCACTGGACATCTCAGTGCATGATGGTCCTAGCCCTTCCTTCTCTTCCCTTCTTAATAGGCCAAACTGCACACCCTGGTGACCTGCCCTTTTTTTTTTTTTTTTTTTTGAGCAATATATCAGCTGTGCCATAAATGCTCCTCTGCATGTCACCTTTTAATAACTGCCTAGCATCCCATTGTATACTGGTACTGAGATTTGCCTAACCAACATTTAGCTTGAATGTTAGGTAGTTTTTCAATTTTTCTGCCAGTAAATGCTACACTGAATTACCAATAGCTGTATATCAGAGCATCATTAATGTTTTCCTTAGGTTCTATTCAGAGAAGTAGGATTTGGAAGGGTCTAAGGGAATAGGCATTTTAAGTCCTTGAAATTTTTATTTTGTTTGAAATGCAACCAGTTTTCCCTGGAAGACCAAGATGCTTCCTTGTCTTTTCCTTGCCTTTGCCTGAGAATGCCTTGAGGAAGGGACATGTCTCTCCAAGAGTTTGTCAGATCAACAGAAGAGAGGGAAAGGGAAGAAAGGAAGTCAGACAAGAACAGGAGGTTGGCAGAGGGAAGAAGAGAATTTCTATTGATGTCTTCTTGTCAGCCACTGTGCTTCTCTCTTCCAGACCATTAAATCCAGACCTCAGAGTTTCTCTCCAAGTCAGTTTAATGGGCAGTAGTGTAGCTTCACGACCTTAGAAGGAGCTCAACCATTTTGTTCCTCAGTTTTCTCTCCTGCCAAAGAGACCCTCTCTCTAGTTGTATCAGTAAATGAGATTGTGTGTGAAAGCTCTCCATCATTGTGAGCTTTTGGCATTGTTACACAGTTGACCCTCCAAATGTGCAGATTCAGCATCTGCAGTCCTGGGGATTGAATGCTTTACCACTGAACTACACCCCCAACTCTTTTTATTTTATTTTGAAACAGGGTTGTGCTAAGTTGTCCAAGCAGGCCTCAAACTTGTGGTCCTCCTGCCTTAGCCTCCCAATTACCTGCGATTGTAGGAATGTGCCACCATTTCTGGCATAGAGTGATTTTCATTGCTAATAAAAATGATTTATCCTCTTTCTCACCAGTGGAAGCATTTGCTGACCTTTGTTTTGCTCTTGACCTATCAGGTATATACCTAACTAATTGGGAAAGGAATACCTTTTATCATTGCTACTATTTGTTCTATGATTTCTGGAGATTAGACAGTGTGCTCAGTGCTTCACATGGTGTTTAACGCCTCTAATCCTACTTTTTAAAAAATATTTAATTTTTAATTATAGGTGGACACAATACCTTTATTCTATTTTTATGTGGTGCTGAGGATTGAACCCAGTGCCTCATACATGCTAGGCAAGTGCTCTACCTCTGAGCCACAACCCCAGTCCCTAATCCTACTTTTGCTCAGGAAGAAACTAAGGCTCAAAGACAAGTGATACACTCAGGTACGCAACATGGAAGTGGCAGTCTGGCTGCCTCCAGGGTCACAGAAACGTAGCAGGCCTCACTGATTTTTGGCATATGGCTAAGGGGGCAATGTCAGCTTGACATTCAGTATTTGTGTGGCGCTGGCCACCATCCTGAGGCAGGTGATCCCAGGACACTTGAGCACTTCCTGCGCATTTGATATGGGCTAATATTAACATCAGCTCTGGGGTAGGGGGCATTCTGGGGAGATGCTGATCATCAAGTAAATATTTTATGGGTAGTAAATGTTGAATTAAGACTGTTGGTGATTTGAGGGGGAAAAGCAGGGCTCAAGCAGGAAGTGCCTGAAAAGTATGTATTTCCATATTTAGCTGTGCAGTAGGCCGTGGACATTCAGAGGAAAGTGTTCTGAGCCCTTTTAGCGTTTCTAATATGCAGATTGCTGAAACTTAGTCCCTTAGAATCCCTCAGTGCACCTCAGGAGAAGACTGCAATCATTTCTACAGCAGTTCACTTTCTTTTGGGGGCTCTTTGTCACAAAGATGGCATGTTCATCACCTGTTGAGAGTTCTTTGGTTCACAGGAGCATCATAAGACAGGCTAGATTTACCCAGTGTCACCTTGCTTCACCCTTACAGCGAGTACCGTACCCTGGACATAGTCAAGGGCCTAGTGGTGGCTATTATTTTGCTCCTTTCCCCTCAGGCACTGCTCCCTGGCGGTGATTAATGCCCTGGCCAACATCGCAGCCAACATCCAGGAGGAGCACCTTGTGGATGAGCTACTCATGAACCTACTGGAATTGTTTGTACAGCTGGGGCTGGAGGGAAAGAGAGCCAGTGAGAGGGCAAGTGAGAAGGGGCCTGCCCTGAAGGTAGGAAGGAGGAGGCAACCACTTGTCTTCCCCACCAGTGCCTCTGTCCTGCTGACCAGGACTGAGTCTTGAGGCATTGTCTTGATTAAAACATGATACCCTCTTTGTTAAGTACTTTAATACATCTGGAGAATGCAAGAAACAAGGAGGTGGGGTTCAATCTCAAGGATGCTGATAGGGGTCGGGGCGAAGATGACTGACTTATCAGATTTCATCTGGTTTATGGCAGTCACTCCCCCAACCCACATGACAGCAGCCTAGCATGGCCTCCCTCCTAGATGCCTCTCCCTTTTCTCATCTGTCTAAAGCTGGGGGTGAGGGAGAGGACTGTGACTGCACCTATGAAGACTTTAAGGGCCAATCAATGGAGGATAATGACAGCATGAGAAGGGCCAGGTTTGACCTAATCTCAGGCCATCCAAGGAATCAGTTCTTCTAGGACAGACAAAATGTGTTTTTTTAAAAAAAAATGTGTTAAATTCCTAAGTAGACAGATTAGGGGGTGGTAAAGGCAGGAAAGGCCTCTTACCCCATCATCTCCCCATTGACACATTGTGGCCACCAGGCCCTCTACTGTATTTCCATTTTCATCCTCCTTTGTTGTTTCCCTTGTTTCTGTTACCCAGTAAAATGTGCCAGATTCTATTCTAGCACAGGTCAGCCCAGTGTTTCTGTAAAGGGCTAGATTTAAATATTTTAAGCTTTACAAGCCTTAAATGGTTTCTGTTACAAAGGACATTTTAGACTGGGAAGGTCAGAAATAAGGAGGTAACATCTGAGTTGACAATTGCAAGAAAAAGCCCTACATTGATAGTCAGCCAGGATGGAGTAGCTAGTACAAAAAGAGATCTTAAGACCTGGGCCAGACTTGCTCTGCGGGACCCCTTGCCAGTGATTTGGTGACTGATTGATCAAATCTCCCAGGTAGTGCACAACTGAGATGAGTCCAATGCACAGGAGACAAAGCATCTCTTGCATCCAGCAGAACCCCAGGCATTGGGATGCAGGGGAGTACTGGTGATGGAGGGAGTACTAAGTATTGAGAAGGCAGAAGATATAATGTGTCACAGACCTTCTTTCCCCCAGGATTTGGGCCTCAGTGTCCCCAAAGAACACCTAAGACCCATGGTTGCTCCCATCTGCCTCTTTTCTCAAGACTCTTGATTTTTAGTACTTCATTCAATACTGTAGATTGCACCATGAGAGCCAATGCAGGGATCCCCTTTGCTAATCACTGAGCTGGATACAAAGCTTTGAATTCTGGTCTTTGAAGAGTAGTTCTTGCTTGCTAGCCAAGTGGTGAATAAGTATTTATTGAGTAGCTGTTGAGCTTTTCCCTCTGAGATATGAACTCTGGAATAAGGGCTGCCTGGAGGAGAAGTAGTGAATAGTGCTAGCAAATATATCACCCTGTTGATTTCTTCCTTGATGTTTTATGCATATGTGTATTACCTGAAATTGAATCTTAGCATGCTCTTAAACCTGACTTCTTTTACTTCTTTTATGTGCTACTGGGGATTCAACCCAGGGCTTCATGCATGGTAGGCAAGCACTCTACCACTGAGCCACATCTCCAGCTCATGATTTTGTGTGTGTGTGTGTGTGTGTGTGTGTGTGTGTTAAACCCAGGAGTATTCTGCCTCTGACTTACATCCACAATCCTTATTTTTTTATTTTGAGACTAAATCTAAATTGTCCAGGCTGGCTTCAAATCTTGTGAATCCTCCTGCCTCAGCCTCCCAAGTGGTAGGGATCACTGGTCTAATTGCAGATAATGTTTACAACTATTTGATGACAACCAAGTAGTAGGGATTACAGGCAAGCACCACTGTGCCTGGCTTAGATGAGCATCTCTATGCCTCTCTTTGTGTACACATCTCTGATCATTTCTTCTTTTTTTTTAGTATTTATTTTTTAGTTGCAGTTGGTCACAATACCTTTATTTATTTATTTATTTTTATGTGGTGCTGAGGAGCGAACCCAGGGCCTCGCTCATGCTAGGCGAGCACTCTTCCACTGAGCCACAACCCCAGCCCTCTGATCATTTTTTTTTAGATTAGGGAATTCAGGTTTATATGACATGGTGTCTTGTTTTTTAAAATAAGTGCATACTCATTGGTGACATTAGTTCTGTTCTTTCTAGGCTTCTAGCAGCGCGGGGAACTTGGGAGTACTCATTCCTGTAATAGCTGTGGTGAGTATTCATTAATCTAATGGTTTAAAACTCCAGGTACTGCACTCATGCACAGTATGTTTCTTAGAAAAATGCTGTTTTGAGACCCAAGTGTTTTAAGCTAGTGTTTCAGCCACCAGTAGCTCTCCTTGACTGCCCCATAGGTATCACTCTTTCTCTGTGTCCTGTCCAAATCTCCTCTGCCAGCTGACCTGGGAACTTGCCTCAGTTTCCCTCTTGCATGACTCTCAGGTCCTAGGTCTGACTCTGTTCTCAACCTCTATTATGACCTGCATTAATGCCTCTGACCAATGTTGGCTCAGCCTTTGTTTCCTCAGCTCTTTTCTGTGAGATGAGGCCTGGAGTCCTCTTGTTGGTACTCAGCCTGTGAAGCTGTAGCCCCAAGTCTCTTCTGGAAGCCATTGTTGGCACACTGGCCACAAGCCCTGCCTCTTATCACAGCGTACCAGGGTAGAGAGCTCATTTCCATCTTAATTTTATTTTAGTCTGTTTCTGCTTCTTCAAGATGACCTTTGTAGAACTTGTTTTTACTGTTCTTAGTGTTTCCCAATGGCTGGAAGCACATGGGTTTTAGGATCATAACGGCTGGGATTGGACTCCTGGTCTGGCATATAGGACTCTGTAGGAACTCCTGGGCTTCTTCCCAGGGTCAGTGTAGGCATAACCATTATCAGTGACAGTTCAGAATATACATACTTAAATGCCCACTCACCTGACCTTTTACATGAATAGAATTAGTATTGTATTTTTAACAAAAAGTTAATGGTTATATTATGGGGGAGGAAACAAATATTTGATTTTATTGCTCAACAAAGAGCATAGGGACCATGGGTTCATTGCATTTACTTTGTGGTTACCCCTTGAACCTTCTGGTGGAAACTGATTTCCAAAGGGTTTTTTGTTGTTGTTATTTTTATGTTTTGCATTTTTTATTCTTTAAGAGAAAGGTATACTTTTTTTTTGACCTTTGGTGACACTGTCTCAAATTTCTTTGCTGAGTAGAAGGGCCAGTGGATGTAAGCAGGAAGGCTGGATTTTGGCTTTAATGCAGCTGTTTACTTCTCAGGGTCCTTGGGAACCTGGAGTCACTGGTAGGTTGGGTCATATGAACTTTGGGGCTACTTCTTGTTTATATTTAGTGATTTTTGTTTTCAAATTTTGTGAAATAGTATTCCTTCAGAAATATCATTAATTAAATTTCTTTTATTGTTATATAGCCCATTGATAAGCATTTTGAAAGTTATCTAATCCTTAGACACCTCATCATTCCACTGTGATAAAGCAGTGGTTTAATAAGATGTATCCCTTGCTCAAAAAATAGTCCTGTTTATGAATTAGTATTTTCTGGGTTGTGGAACCTTTTGAAAGCTGTACACTCTCTATTGAAATGCATATATTTAGGCTGGAGATGTAACCTAGTGGTAGACCACTTGCCTAGTGAGTATAAGGCCCTGGGTTCAATCTCTAGCAACACACATACACACACACACACACAAATTCTCAAGGTTCTGCATTTTACCTCAGGGAGTTAAATGGGAATATCCAGGGCCTCCAGTTAGGAATCCCTAGGTGAGATACTCTGTTAGATTAAGATTAAAAAAAAAAAAAAAAAAAAAATCCTCCCCTGGCTCTTGCTAAACACCTATCACTGACCTATACCTTTTCCAGACTTTGATGTAGATGTTAGAGTCAGGTTTCAAACTCAGGCAGCCTGACTCAAATCCTGTACTCTGACTTAATATTCTACTTGAAAAATGAGTGGGCTGGTTTCTGTAAGAGGGAATCCAAATGGATATAAGTGAACAAAAAAACCATAGAGACTGGAGCATTCTGACCTGTGCAGGACATGCTGTAGCTGAGATATTGCAGGGTAATTGAAAGTGAGACCATTGCTGTTCTGAGAAGGGGATAGATATGGCAAAAGACAGAGGCATAGACAGGGGCTAAAGACAGAGGGGTTTGTGTGTTTGTTTTGAGATGGGTTCTCAGTGTGTTGCCCAGGCTGGCCTCAAACTCCAGGGCTCAAGCAATCCTCCCCCCTCAACCTCCCAGATAACTGGCAACTACAGGCACACACCACCATGCCCAGCTTTTTAAGACAGAATTTTTGAAGTAACTATCTTTAGAAATGGGAGAAGTAGTAACTCCACATCATGTACAACAAAAGAATTAGAAGTTATACTCCATGTATGTATGATATGTCAAAATATATTCTACTATCATGTAAAACTAAAAAGAACAAATCTTTTAAAAAAGTGCTGGGGATATGGTTCAGTGGTTGAGAGCCTCTGGGTTCAATCCCTGGTATCCTCCAGAAAGAAGGAAAGAAAGAGAGAGAGAGAGAGAGAGAGAGAGAGAGAAAGGAAGGAAGGAAGGAAGGGAGGGAGGGAGGAAGGGGAACCAGCAACAAGATGAAAAATATAGGATAAATACCAGAAAAGAACAATGTTAAAGTACATTGGAGAAAGAATGGAATAATTGGGTCATTAGCTATGTTAGGCTTCATCAAGAGGCCGAGAGGTTATGATGGGAAGTTTTGGTCTCAACCCTGATCTGTCCTTTTCTCTGTAGCATGCTGAAGCAAGGACTGGTGTAGGAAATTATAAAGTGAACAAGTGAGGAAGGTTAGCAAAGAAAAGTAGGCTTCCGGTCCCAGATATCTGGGTTTAGATCTAAGTCTGAGGCAAATCACTTCCCTTCTCTGAGCTTGAATTGTTTCCTCTGCTATAAAAAGGAGGTGATTCCAGTGCACACCTCCTAGAGTTGATTTGAGTTCTCAGCAAGACCACCCATGCAATGGCAATGCCTGCTTTCCCTTTCTGTTGTCATTCCCCTTCCGCTGCTCCCATTACTGGCATTGGCCTCATCTGATCTTTTGTGACAAGACTCCTTAGGTAATCTTGCCCGCAAACCAGCCTGTTCTTGAACCCCATTCGCACTAGATACTGCAGCTACATTGTGGGCAGGTTTCAGAACCCTTCAGTCCTCATCTTCCTCTCTTGAAAAGAGAGGATGAATGGTAAAATTTCTCCTTCCAGGCTATGAGTGCTGCTCTTGTGACAGTGATGGTCCCCCTAATTGAAGGCTTAACATAACTTTTGCATTCTGAGCAACTTTTTTGGATTTCAGGCACTCTGTCCAGGTAGTGAGGGATCCAGAAATACATTCCTTGGCTGTTGCCTGCTTTATCAAACTATATCCACTACAAAATCATGTCTGAAGGATGAAAGCTAAAACATAGACCCCACTTAAAGACAGTGGAAAGACTGGGGATGACTTAGAGCATTGTTTCAGGGATTCCATGCAGACCTCATTCTTTTTTTTTTGGTGAGGTTTTGTTTGGTTGGTTGGTTGGTTGGTTGGTTGGTTTTGGTACAGGGGATTGAAGCCAGGGGTGCTGAAGCACTGAATCACATCCCCAACCCTTTTTATTTATTTATTTATTTTTTTGAAATAAGGTCTCATTCAGTTGCTAAAGCTTATCTTAAACTTATAATCTTCCTGCCTCAGCCTCCCAAGTTGCTGGGATTACAGGCATATGCCATCATGCCCAGTAGGATGTGGCTCTTTTGAATTCAGCCTTTGTTAAAGAAAATCGAATTAGAGACACAGTAAATGTGGCTATCTTTATTTATCTCTAGGGTAGAAGACATGGCCTTGTGTACACACACTGTCCTCTGAGTAGTAGTGAGATGACAGTAGGACATTTACATGGATTTGGAAGATTAGGCCTTGAGAGAATTAAGACCCAATGCTCAGGGAACCCTTTGTATGTCTCAGGTTATTTCTCTCCTGGGCATTGGGAATGATAATAATTAGGCACCCTCTTTGGGGTGAAAAATTAGTCATGTAACTCATCTCTGTGTTTTGATATGGGGGTCCCTGGTTGAGAAAGGCTTTAAGTAATAGGGCCAGATGTGCAAGATGGGGCTTTCAGGAAAGAAGGTGCTGAGTACACATTATAGGTTTGCTATGAGGAGGCAGGAAGAAGGTGAGGGAGTCTGTTTTCAAGACTCTTTAGGAACAGCTGACACACCAGTTGGTTATACTAGCTCCTGTTGACTTATGGCATTGTTTAATATGCAAAATTGATCCCAACCAGCTTCTCAGTTGTTAGTAAATTTCTTCTTCCATAGAGCCTTGATTCTGTTTGGTAACCGTGGAAGTCTTGGTACCAAAACATCTCTGTCCTCATTGATAGAATGGAAATAGAATTGGTACAGGGGATTGAATCCAGGGGTGCTGAAGCACTGGATTGTGCCCCCAGAACATGTCAGGTGCCCAGGTTGCCATCTTTAAGACCTGGCAGGGTTTGCCACTCTCCCCATGAAGAGAAGACAGCTGGTGCGATGTTCGTAGACCAGAAACAGAAAGGGTCTGTCAACAGTGAAACGAACTTGAGTGGACAATGGCATGAACCCAACGGTGGTCACAGCCGCAGCCTGGGTGCCCTCTTCATTTACTGTGATGGTACCTTGGTGTCTGAACTGTTTCAAATTGGAAAGAAAAATTGTCAGATTCTATAGGTTGGTACATAGATGATAGAACATCTAATAGAGTCTAATTTCCTTTAGAAAAATGTCCAAAGACTACACAAAAATCACAAATCACAACTGGCAAAAATCACAGTTGTTCAAAATTACCCTTGAAAATTTCTTTCATCATCTGTCAGTTGCAGTTAATTGTGCTTAGAGGCCATGTTATAATCACAAGTACTTACCTGTATACTCTAGAACCACATTCATTCTAAGTTGCAACCACAGTCTGAGAAGCTTTGGGAACCAAGACAGCTGCTGCAGACCCCCATATCCTCCTAAAAGTCTGGAGTGCACATGCACTAGGTGGGCAGGGGCTAGATCGGCCACAACATTTGGCCTGTTATTCACTTTCTTTTGCTAAGTGTCTGTTTGTTGGATTGTAAAGTTAAATGTGTGTATAGTACATTTTCTGGGTGTTTAATGGGTCTTTCACAGTTCAATTGAGCATAGCTATTTCACAGATTGGAGCACACATCTCTCCTTGCTTGGGTATCACAATAATAGGACTCATTCCAAGGCTGTTCCTGTGACCACTCTGCCTAGTGAGCATCTGGCAAATGCACTACCCTCCCTGGCTGCAGAACTGAATACTTGTGTGCCACAGCCAGACCCAGAAGAGCTTCAGCAGCCCTGACTTGGGAAATGAGACTGAGTGGAGGAGGGCTGGGAAGGGACAGATGGAGATGGGAGTTAGGCTGTGACTGACCCTTAGACCAGTGCAGACAAAGGAACAGTTACCAGGTCAATGGTGATCCTTTGGTCTGAGATTCCTGACATGTTGCCATTTTTGTCAAACAGCTCTGTGATTCCCATTGACTTCAGGGCCTCCACCAGATTGTAGTTCTTCTCCAGCTTGAATTTAGGCAGAAGCACTTCTCGAGTTCTAGTCAAAGAATAGGAAGAGGCACAGTTTTATTGAATCACAAATTACAAAAGAATAATGTTTTTCCTGATGAGTGTGCACACCCTACCATGTATTGCATTCACTGCAAAATTAACATAGCACTTATTCAAATTTATAACCTGGCACTGTCAGTTGAGGATTTTGGAACAACCACCTACTGTAATTCCAACTACAGTCAGCCCTTTGTATCCATGGGTTCTATCAACCACAGATTAAAAATATTAGGGGGAAAAGTTCATCTGTTCTGAACATGTATAAACTTCTTGTTCTCATCATTATTCCCTAAATACTTTAGTACAACAACTATTTACATAGCATTTACATTATACCAGGTATTATAAATAAGTAGAGATTATTTAAAATATAGCAGAGGATTGCATAGATTTTATACAAATATAGATCATTTCATATAAGGGGCTTGATTGATATCCTTTACCAGGGGATAGTTTCTGAGAACGGGAGGATGGAAGGGTGTGCTGAGAATGGTGATCTGGTGGATGGTATGTGGGTGGACTAAGAATAGAACTTGCAGGTTGGTTTGGCTTCCTTGGGTTCAGGGTGTAAGTCAGGGCAGGGAGATTAGGAAGGAAGTGGGTACAGAAGGGACATTTTTAAGGAAAAATCCACAAGGCTTGATGACTGATAGGCCACCTGGGGAAATTTCCTCTCTAAGAACATACTTCTTATTTTGTTGCATTTCTCTGTATTCTTCTTCTATAAGGAGCTCTAAACCAGATTTACTTATTCATATTGGCCTAAGTAGCATCCAATAAAACAGAAATGTGACTGACCTCTCCATTCTTTCTGCCATGATCCAATAATAGTCTCTGTAAATATTTAAAATCTGCAGTTTTAACTATTGAGCAATGAATAATAATAGAGGAAAATCATGAATCACAAACTTGCAATGAGTTTAGAGAACCTTAGAATTTGCTGGGTGGAAAAAGGGAAAGCTAATCTTTGTTGAATTCCTCCTAGGTTCCAGGCATTGGGGTATATCACTTATTCTGTTTATTTCTCATCTTGACCCCCATAAGTAAAGGAATTACCACCATTTTCAGGTTGATGGAACTGGACTTAAATTCACAAAGCAAAAATGTAGCAGAGCTGGGATACTTATTTCCAAACTGATTCTAAGCTACCTGCCTCTGCCTTCTGAAATTGACCTTGTAAGCAGATGTGTTGCTCCTAAGTGCTCTCTGATTGTCTCATTGAGCAAGAAATTTGGACTGAATTAGAGTAGCCTGTTTGGCATTCTGGGTAGTTATGCATAATTCTCCCTTTTTAAAAAAATGACCAGAGTTTCAGTAGTCCTGGGCACCCCCAGCCTTTGGAAGAAACACCTAGAAGTACCTGTTTGTCATGCTTTTTTGCCATCTCTCTACCACCTGGGGTGTCAGCTGTCCTTCAAGGGTCTTCATCCCTGATAGCTTGTGCGGGACCACAATTAGCATGCTGATGCCTCCTACATATTCCAACTGGAGAACATCACAGTCAAGTTCCTGGTCATTTGCCGCAAGGAAGTTCCCCTTAGTCTGCATCATGGGAACCTTGACCACCTCTCGCTCATTCAGCCGGAAGTTGTGGTTGTGTGTCATTTCCACTGGGAATTTATTCACCCAGGATCCTTAAAATCAAAAGAAGCAGGCAGCTATTAGGATGCTCCTTTAGAACAATGGTCTCCTACCCTTAATGATGGGTCCAAATTCCTAGGCGGGCTTTGCAGGGCCCATCTCCAGAGTTTCTGATTTTCAGGTCTGGTTTGAGCTGAGAATTTGCATTTCCAGCAGGAAAGGTTAGATAGACTGGAATGGATTGTGGGTTAGATTCCAACACTAAATAGTTGTTTGACCCTGGCAATACACCTAAACTTGTCTGGGCCTCTTGAGTTCTTCATTTGTAAAATGAGTATCTTAGAGCTCCTTTTTGCTCTCTATTGGTGGCTCTCATCCCTCATACTATGATTTAGCAGCATTTGGCAGGACATGTGGGTGATGTGGTGTTGCCCTCAGGATCTTCATTATAGATTATGTTTTTTTGCACTACTGGGAATTGAACCCAGGAGTGCTCTACCTCTGAGCTACATTCCCAGCCCTTTTTATTTTTATTTTATTTTTTATTTTGAGACAGGGTCTCACTACATTGCCCAAACTGGCCTCAAACCTTTGATCTTTCTGCCTCAACTGTGACACCACACCCAGCTTCACTACAGATTTGGATGCAATACTATGTATACAGGAATAAGTCTGTTCTGTTATTAGCTCTAAGATGCTAATAATAGCTGTAAGATAACTAATAATAATTGGGGACAAGTTGATGACTGGTGATATGCCACCAATTAATCTAAGCACCTTTCCTGTATTATCTCATTTTCTGCTCCCAGTAACTATATGAGATGGGTGCTTTTATTATTATTATTCCCTTTTTATGGATGAGGAAACAGAGCCACAACAAAAATTTTCAGCTGGTAGGTTGACAGCGCGGATGAGGTAAGCAGGCAGGGTCTTTGTAGATCTAAACATCAGACAGCTTCTGCCTGAGCATAGCTATACTAGATGACTTCTAAGACTGCCTTACCCAGTACTCAACCACAGCACTATAGACATCTGGGCCCAATAACTCTCTGGTGTGGAGAGTGTTCTGTGCATTGTAGGACATTTAGCAGCATCTGTGACCTCCATGAAATATCAGCAGTGCTTCCCCCACCTCCTCAGGTTGTGATAATCACAGTATTTCCAGGCATCTGTCTTGGATCCCACAGGGAATCACTGCTCTTTCCAGCTTTGATAGGAAGAAGCACATGAGAAGCTTTACTAAAGTAAACAAACATTTGCAATTAAAATCAAATTATAACAGAGATTTGAGAGCTAGAAATTGAAATTGTACTTCTAGAGTTTCCTCTCCTTTGAGAAGCATCCATGAAAGATTGATTGATACTAGCATTTGATCTTTTCCAATTCCCAGTATTGGATTAAGTTAATGTATCAGTGTTATCAGGACATTCAGCATATGTTTGCCACTTTAACACTTTGGTTTGATATGGATTACTCTGTTCAGGAGACAAACTGACAACTTCTAGTCATTTCTCTACCCCCATGCTGACAGAAATGGCCACCTGTCCCTGAACTCAGGCCAGGGCTAATGCAGACGTTTCAAGTGATCTGGAGGCTTCCAACAAACTGATGAGACTGAGGGCTTTGCTGCTGCTAAATGTTTTTCACTGACCTGTTCTAAAGTCATTTCATAGGTTAATTGCTTAAATAAATGTCACTAGCCATGTTATACTATTATTATAATCTATAGTTTGACTCACTCTAGTTCATTGCCATTTGCCCCACGCTATGCTAAGTGTTGCATCATAGTCTCTTTGGTTCTCCCCACAGCCCTGTCAGAGTAGGTGTTATCACCTTTGTGATAAAGATGAGGAAACCAAGTCAGAGATGTTGAATGACTTGCCCAAGGTCACACAAATGAGAAGTGGTGAAGCCAGGGATTAGATTTCTATTTGCCAATTAAAAAACTTATAACCAGAGCTGGGGTGTAGCTCAGTGGTAAGGCATTTACCTAGCACATATGAGGCACTGGGTTCCATCCTCAATGAAAGAAAGAAAAGAAAAGAAAAGAAAGAAAGAAAGAACTTAAAGCCAGTGATGAAAAGAATATGTGTATATTTATCATATTTGTGTGTGTGTGTGTGTGTGTTGCTATCTTTGAGTCTGCTGCAAGCCTGTTAGACACTTAGCCTTTGATTCCAACTGGCATTGTACCTGGCTCAGGGTGGAAGCCCAGGGGTCAAATCTTAGCACTCTAGAACATCCTGAATTCTTGGCCTCCTCAATCCTACTTCACAGCCCACCTGGCAGGATGCCTGCCTTGTAGAGCTGCTGGGGGACCTTAGCCTGGGCACAGAGAAGGATATATCCCTTTCTGTGGGGTATGCCATCAGGTTGGAAGGGGACTCTGGCCTCACCTCCACCAAGCAAAAGCCAGGAGAAAGCCTCTGTCCTTTGCATTCCTGGGCTGCTGTACAACTGCTGGGGCTAACAGGATTGTTGGCCTCCCAATAACTATGTCCTCATTGGTGTCTGGTAGTAAAGTGGAGAGATATAGTCATTCTGGTCAAGTTCCAGTAAAAGGTATGGATTTTACAAATACATATTCCTTTATTTCTAGGATTCGAAGGCGTGTGTGTGTGTCTGAGAGAGAGAGAGAGAGAGAGAGAGAGAGAGAGAAGTGTGTGTGTTAGAGGGTAGTAACCTCCTTAAAAAGTGCCCTTATGCCTGGTCCAGAACCATTGCTTAAGAAATAGTAGTTTATTTCTCCACCCCTACTTGCCCTTTAGTACAAAAGTATCTTGAAACAATTTTAGTTGTTATATCAGTTACTCTAGCTGAACAGTTCTGAGACACAAATCTTTAGCCTTATCTCCATATTTCTGCTTACTAATAATTGGGATTGGAAATGAAGAAACT
This sequence comes from Marmota marmota marmota, assembly GCF_001458135.2. Lineage (NCBI taxonomy): Eukaryota > Metazoa > Chordata > Mammalia > Rodentia > Sciuridae > Marmota > Marmota marmota. The sequence goes on along the minus strand of NW_026000130.1, from coordinate 8,242,434 downwards.
GAAATCCAGGTTGGACAAATGCTAATTTTTCTTTTCATTGTGTCTTCTAATTTAACAAATCTCTAGAGATGGACCCTCTGGGTCCAATGTTACTCTGACACTTACTAGCCATGTGCCCTTAATAGGGACCCCAATAATCATTATGACCTCACTTGTGGTGAAGATCCAGTGAGCATAAAGCATAGAGTTAGGGCTCAGTAGCTGTCACATCATCATGATCTTCCTTGTCCCTGTATCTGAGTCAACCCTGTAGACACAGATCTGTTTTCTTGGGTAATTCATAGCTAGAATATAGCTCTTGACATTCAGTCTAGAAAGTACATTGTAATTCATAGCTAGAATATAGCTCTTGACATTCAGTCTAGAAAGTACATTCTCAAAGTTTGCTTTGAGAACCATAAGCTACTTCTTACCTTTGAAGTATATGCAGTTAAGAATCATCATCTGAATAGTAGGGTCTATATTCGCTAGAGCTTCCTTTATGAGACCCTTGGTGAGCTTCAGAATGTGGTCGTTAGTTTTAGAAATGAAGGCAGGATCTGAGAAGTCAGCCACCTGAGCCTCAGCAAAGTAGTACTCTCTCACTTTAGTTTTGAAGTCATCTAGGATGGGAAACTGCTCTTGAATATAAAGGTCGTTGACTGACCTAAGTGTGTACCCAAAGTTCCTCCTGAAGAGGCGATGAGTCAGCTTACGGAAGAGATTATGAATAGTTGTGATCTCATACTTGTTGCTAGCATTAACAAAGTCTTTAAAATGCAAAATCGAGTGCACTTGTTCATGCGTCTTTCCCTTCAGGCCTAAGGAAATCATCCCCATTGCAGTAGAAATACCAACAGGTGCTATAAATATATTATCAAAAGTGTTGGTCAGGTCCTTCAGTGATCTGTAAAGGTTGAAGGCGAACTTTGCATTAAGGATATTAAGACGCTGGATCCGGCTCTTGCCTTGGAAAAGCTGCAGGATGTTCCCAGGACTTGATTCTATTGGGGAAACCGCATCAATGATGTCAATGTAGTCATCATCTTCACCAAATAATTTCTCCAGGTCCAGATAATCGTCGTCTTCCTCCCCCTCTGGAATCCAGTCATTGGTGACCGTGTTTTCTTTGTGAAAGTCAGCAGGCAAAAGGGGCATGCTCAGGTTTTTATTATTAAGCTGATCTGTGAAATCTTTGCTTCCACCACACACAGATGTTATGATGAGGAAAATGAAAAGAGGGTGGAAGGGGTGTTTCATTTTGGCAGAGCTAAAGCTGTGAGGGAAAACAAGGTGACATGTTGAAAAGTGGCCTGGCTGGCCCACACCCTATTGCAGTTCAAATAGTAGATTACCTGCAGCTTTGGCCCAGGAGAGGCTCTCCCTTAAAAGCACAAATTCTGGGGCTGGGATTATGGCTCAGTGGTAGAGCACTTGCATAGCACATGTGAGGCCCTGGGTTTGATCCTCAGCACCACATATGAATAAATAAAGGTATTTTGTCTAACTACAACCAAAAATAAATAAATAAATATTTTTTTTAAAAAAAAGCACGAGTTCTTAAGCTGTTGAGGATTCTGAACTTTAACAGAATCTGATGAAAATAAACATACACCTAACACTTTATGTGCTTTATAAATCTTCCATGAGATTCATGCCCCTGGGTGAAAATCCCTTCTCTAAAGGTTTGCAAAACTAACATTCTAGAATCCTGGGGTTCAGAAGAGCCAGGAAGAAGTTTCTTTTTCATTCATTCATCAAACATTGTCTTCTGTCTCCAAAAAGCATATTAGGTAATAGAGGCATGAAGGTCTTCCTACTAAGAGCCTCATGAGCCAGACTCATGGGATAGATGTGTAGTGATTTGAGCATTCTTAATATTCAAAGCAAAGCATGTGAGGGCAGGTAAAGGAATGTGGCTATACTTCATATAGTAGTACTAGGGGTGCCCAGACAGAGAATTGGGGAGAAGCTTCATTAAAAGGTGAGACTTGAGTGGGCCCCTGGGAAAGGAGGGGAATTTCTAGCAGAGGGATTCAGTCCTATCTGTGCAACCCAAATACTCCACCTTGGGATAGTGCTGTTATGGGAAAATGTGTTGGGCCAGGCTTTCTGAAAACTTCTAATGATATTTGAAATTTGTGCAGTCATTTGGGGTTAATTTTTATAAGATCTGGAACTTGTCTGTAATGCCAGGACTCCCTTAGGGCCTAGTAAGAATGTGGTTGGTGGCCTGGCAGCCCCAGAAACTATTAATAAGGTCATGTAACCTGCTACAAGTATATTTTGCTATCAGGAAAAGCTAAATCTTTTCTACTGCTTGTAATCTCAGCAGGCAAAGTCTATGTGAGGGCAATGTAGGACATCCCTAAAGGCCTAAGGGATACTCCCTTTATTTTGTTTAAGTATATAAGGTAAGTGTTTAACATATGTCTGTGGTTAGCTTATCTTTATCTGTTCATCCCCTTCCTTATTCCAAGGTCTTAGCTTGTGAAATTTATTTTGGCTCCCAAGTGGCTTTGTCTTGCTCTTTCTTACTTCCCAGATATTAACTGTATACTGGGTAGATGATGAGCAATTATTTGATGCTTCCTTGTTTCACCAGATAGTGGCCATAGTATTTGTAATACTGATCTAGGCAGGTTGTACATAATCCCAACTTTTTCTATTCTCTCCAGAAAGAATAATTGTGTTTTGTTAAGTTTGTTTAGTGCCTATTCCTATTTCCTGTTAGAATATCTACTGCCAATCTAAGCCATGTAAGAGTTACTGTCTCCTGTTAAATATCTGAACTTGTTAGGCCTGAGATTGTTAGGGGCTAACTGTTCAGAAACCCTATTTGAATGCTCACAGTTTTGTTGATATTGATAATGGCAAGGACAAATGATGGAGCCGTGTTGGATGCCAGGCGCATATAAGGTATTTTGTATAACTTAACTGCACCCTTCCATTTTATATATATTGAGCCTTTTTTTGCTGTTGCTAATAAAGGCAGTGATTTGGGTTGGGGGTAGAGTCCTTGCCTAGAATGCTTAAGTCCAGGTTTGATCCCCAGCACTGCAATGAATGAATGAATGGCTAAATTGGAACCAAGTTGGCTGAGCCCCCTACCCAGACATGTCAAGTTCTCTGCTGCCTTGTTTGCCCTGAAATGCCAGGACACTCCCAAATTGGCTGGGGAATAGTTTCTACCAGTGCTCCAACTTTGGTCCTCTCCCTGCCGTACTGTTTAAAATAAATAAATAGTAAACTCCAGTATTGTTTTAATAATAACTGAGAGACTTTGGGGTTGCACATTTTGGAGAGGAAAGTCACATAGTTTCTAAATTTGAAAATGTCTTTCCTCTTAGTACCTTGCTAAGCCTACAGGGGCCTCATATTGTCTGCATGGATGAAGCAATTTCTAGAAAGGATTTTTAATGTGTGTTACTGAAAATAGAATGGGGCTCAGTTTGCAAATAGAATCAGACATGTGTATTAATGGCAATAAACTTTATAAAGTTAGAGGAAAAGAAAATGGGTAACTTTAGTGGAAGTCTCCTCACTTGACTGCACTTATAAAGTGTTCTTTTCAGGTAAAAAATTAAGGTTAAAGAAAAAACAGAAAGCAACTTGTATTAATAAGAGTTCTGGAAAATGAATCTGAGGCCAGACAGGGAGGCAGACTGAAGACATTCATGTTCTATTTTTCTTTTTCTGTTTTAAATTTATTATACTGGAATTGAACCCAGGGTACATTTATGTTTTTATCCTGATATTCAGAGTATATATTTGGATGCCTCTTATACCCTGTTCCTACATTATATGATTAAAACCAAAAATAGTTTTCATTTTCCCTGAGAAAGGGGAAGATATCTCTGATATTTTTTATGGGTTGAAAATTTAAGGATCTAAAAATTAAACCTTCCCACCATTTCATTATTTAGTATAATAAAAACTATATAAGAAATTTAAAAATTATTATTAGGTTATGTTTAAGTCCAGATTACTATCTTTGAAGAGAAGCAATATTTTTTAAACATTTTTTAGTTGTAGATGGACCCAATACCTTTATTTTAATTATTTTTATGTGGTGCTTAGGATTGAACCCAGTGCCTCACACGTGCTAGGCAAGCACTCTACCACTGAGTTACAACCCCCAGCCCAAGAAGCAATATTTTTTTTAAGATAAATTTTCAGATATTTATTTTTCTGAGGATTTAATATGGCACTTTCTCATTAGTTACAGCCATCAGAGCAGAACACCTGAAAATTGTTGTCCCTCTCAACTTGGCTTTCCGTGCAGCTCATTATCTTCAGGTTCAAACAGAGCAAATGGAATGGGAGAAAAATAGCTGCCTGTAGCATGGAAAATTTTATTTTGAAATAACTTCAAACTACTGAAAATGTGTAAAAATAAAGTAGCAGAGCATTTCCTATATCCCCTTTTTTCAGATTGACCAGATTTTTACATTTTAGGACATTTGCTTTATACTCTGTCTCCATGTTTATGTGTATGTACATATGTATATATACACACACACATACAGACACACATGTGCACACTGTTTTATTTTTTGAACCATTTAAGATTAGGTCTCTTCTATCATGTCCCTTTAACCTTTAATACTAGTATTTTAAGGGGAAATGTGTAAGACAAGGATATTCTCATATGTAAACATAGGATAGTTATCCAATTTGAATTTAACATAGATATAATACTTTTATTTCTTCCATAGTTCCTATTCCAATTTTGTCAATTGTCCCAGTATTGATAAATAGGATTAATTATATAATGGACAGATTAAAATTTTTAAATACTTTCCCACTTCTTAGCGTGGAAAGCTTCTGCATTTTCGCATTGATAAAGAATGAATTGCTCATCTCTAAACACCAAAAATTAGAATTTACAATCAAAAGAAATATTAGAAACCGAACTTACCTCTGTCCTTCTGAGAAGCGGCTCTACAGAGATGAAATCAGCCAGGGTCACCAGTGGAGTTTCAATGTGAACTTTGGTGCTGGGTTGTTTTTGCATATTTTCCAAAGTAAATATGTCCCAATTCAAACACACTCAACTAGCTTTGTCAGCACAAACCACCAAGCTGTGTCTTTGATCACTGCTTAGTGACTGGCAACTCCTAGGCTCCAGTTTGTCACTGAAGTTTTGAATGTGACTGTCATTGTCACACACAGCCTTGTTGTAGGAGCAGCCTTCACTGAAGCTAGCACATAATCTAAGGCACTCTTCAGACTTCTGGAGGCTAGGCTGCACTTCCAGAGTAGCTATAATACTCCCCCCAAAATAGAAGTCACATGTGTGCCCTCCTATTTTGTCTTCCCCTTCTGAGATGATCATCTTCTTATCTAGCCCTGACCACCAAGGCAGATTTGGCTAGTTTGGCTATGAGGTGGGTGTCCTTATCCTTCTGTGTACTTATTCTTCACTGAGAAGTGGAGCCAAAAAATAAGATTAGTGGCTTATTAAAAATAAGGATACCATGGCATAGGACTTTCTTCAGTCGAGGGTCACTGTTCATTGCTAGAATCGAAGCCCAGCTCTTGTAGGACAGTTAAGGATATCACTGAGTTGTGTTTCCCAAACCCAAGTCCACTTAGATATTCATGGGGGTCTGTGGAACTATAATTTATTTTAACTTGTGTTTTTAATTTTATGATCTAAAAATTTATCAGAATATTCTGTATTATCTAGAAAACCAGCTTATCACAAAGCATTGCTTCCTGATTTGGGTACTTGTGAGTGTATTTGGGTAATCAACTAGTCTGATTCTCAGACAAAAGAATGTACAGGTATTTGAGGGGCTGTGGGTGTGTCTCTGTCACTGCTTGAGAGATGCTAAAATATAAGGGCCATTGTGTTCAGGATATGGAAAGTGTGGTTGAGTTTGGGTCTAGTGTAGCATTCTAACTGTAGCCAAATCTCTTCCCCAGAGCCTTTATCTGCCCTACTCAGTCGAAAGCTCCAGCATGGACACCATTGTGCTGCTCTGAGAGGCCCTTCCATGTGTCCAGACTCCTCCTGGGGCTCAGCCTCACAAACTCTTGCTCCCTTTTCTTCTTACTTTCACACATGCTAAGCCTGGCCCCCAGCAGAACCTTGGCAGCCACAGTTCTTTCTTCTTGGAGCATCTTGCCTGCAGAATGGCACATGGCTGCTGTTCTGCCACTCTTCACAAATGAGGGTGGTAATTATACCTAATATGGGAAGAGGTTATAAAAATTGAGATAAATAATGTCAGGAGGGCTGGGGTTGTAGCTCAGTGGTAGAACACTTGCCTAGCATGTGTGAGGCACTGGGTTCTATTCTCAGCACCACATAAAAATAAATAAAATAAAGGGCCATCCACAACTAAAAAAAATATTTTAAAAAATGTGAGGAAGGGCTGGTGCTGGGGTTGTGGCTCAGTGGTAGAACACTTGCCTAGCATGTGTAAGGCCCTGGGTTCAATCCTCAGCACCACATAAGGATAAATAAATAAAGGTATTGTGTCCATTTGCAACTAAAAAGTATTTAAAAAGAAAAAAAGAAGAATGTGAGGACAAGCAGAAGGGTGCCCACCATACAGTAGATGCTCAGTAAATGGTTGCCTTTTTCATTTCACAGAACCTGTATGTATTCACAGAAAAGGTTGGAGAGGTGACTTGGTTTTCACTTTGTGCTCTGTATACTACTTTGCTGGAATTTCTATTCTATTAGTATGTATTACTTTTTTCTTTTTTCTGATGGTGCTGGAAATGAACTCATAGCCTTACTCATACAAGGCAAGTGCTTTACCACTGAGCCACACACAATATCCCTGCCTCTTTTATTTATTTTAGTTGTGGGGTGCTGGAGATTTAACCCAGGGGCAGTTTACCACCTTTTTTATATTTTATTTTGAGGCAGGGCTTCACTAAGTTGCTTAGACCCTCACAAAACTGCTGAGGCTAGCTTTGAATTTTCGATTCTCCTGTCTCAGCCTCCCAAGCCACTGGGATTACAGGCATGTGCCACCTTGCCCAGCTATTCTTTTTAAGTATTAATGAGTGATATTTCCTGCATATTAGCTTTCTGGTCATGTAACCCACTTTTGAAAACACTGGATTTCAACCCTTCTTAACACCTTGACGTTTTTAAATCTGTTTCCCATTTAGAGGTAACAGATGTGTGTGGTTTCAGCCTCTACCATAAAGTGGTACCATCTGTCACACATACTTCGTTGTTTTTGTCCTGCTTCAAGGTTTGCCTCATGGTCAGATATTTTTTCCAAATTCTTTTTTTTAACTGGGGTTTGAAACAGTGGCCCTTAACCACTGACCTACATCCCCAGCCCTTCTCTTTTCTTTCTTTCTTTCTTTTTTTTTTTTAATTTTGAGACAGTCTTACTAAGTTGCTGAGACTGGTATTAAACTTGTGATCCTCTTGCCTTAGCCTGCCAAGTTGGGATTACAGGTGTACATCATTACACCTGACTTTTCCAACATTTTTTTAATTTTTATTTTTTTAGTTGTAGATGGACACAATATCTTTATTTTTATTTATTTATTTTTATGTGGTGCTGAGGATCGAACCCGGGCCTCACGCATGCCAGGCGAGCGCGCTACCACTTGAGCCACATCCCCAGCCCATCCTTTCTGTCTCTTGAAGCACAGGAATACTTCTCTGCACAGAGTCCTAACCAGCAACACCTACATCATGTCTTAATCTCTAGACATGTCAAAGCACTGCTAGAGCCTTTTCTGAAACTAGCTCAGTCTTTCCTTCCTGGGAACTAGAACAGTCTTAGCTGAGATGATAACTGAGGGGCCTGGAGGAGTCAGAGGACAGGGAGAACCCACAGGGCTGAAGCCCTTCTTTCTCTTACCTGTGTCAAAATTATGTTGAACTTGCCAACATCTTAAAGCCTCTGTTCCCATTAGGAGTGAAGCATTCCGGAAGCGTAATATTTTCTATTACCACCAAAGGCAAGTTCTCTTTATAAGACATTGGAAACTCTTAGTCACATAGACCTGGAAGTCCACTGTCTGAAAATCCCCTTGTGCCTCCACCATCTCTTAGGACCTCATCTTAGGTGGGCTTCTCACTGCAAAAACATTCACTTATTCTTGCAGTCACCCTTATTGGCCACTGGCTGAACTAGAAGTACCTTGTCAAAATGTCCTTTTGTGGCCAGTGTCCTGTGCAGCCCTGGGCTTCCTGTGATGACTCTTCCATTTTCTCTGTCCTCCCCAGCAGCCCCCCTCAATGTTCCCTACCACCTTAATACCTTCCCAAAGTTCTCCCTGCACTGCCAGGTCTTTGCCAACTCTCCCCAAATACACAGTACCCTGGTAGCTTTCAAGGAGAGGCCAGTCCTCCCACACAGGTTGCTAGAACCCTAGACAAAAACCTGTATACTCCCTGTGATTGTAAAAGGAACATATTTATGACAGAAGTCTACAAAATACAGGCAGTGTAGCTGGACATGGTGGCCCACACCTGTAATCCCAGCACTGAGGCACGTGGATTACAAGTTCAAAGCCTGTCTCAGCACCTTAATGAGACCTCAGAAACTTAGCAAGACCTGTTTCAAAATAAAAAGCCTGGGGATAATACTTGGTGGTAAAGCACCCCTGAGTTCAATCCCTAGTACCTAGATAAATAATTAAATGGGGATGTAGCTCAGCCAGAGCATCCCTGGGTTCAAGCCTCAGTATCACACCAAAAGAAAAGAAAGAAAAAGGAACACAGATAATGTTAAAGGAAAATAGAAATTCTTGGTAACTCAGTCACCATCTGTATTAATATGTGGCTGGATTTCGCCCCTTTGTTCTATGCATATATATTTACATGTATATTTTTAATTATATATCAATTATATATTTTGCAACTTTTCATTTGACATTGTGTTTTCTACCTATGTCACCAAATGACATTTTTTTGGAAGTATCAAGGATTGAACTCAGGGCTTTGGACATCCTAGGCCAGTACTGTGCCTCTGAGTTACATCCAGACCTTTTATATTTCAGTTTGAGACAGAGACTCCCTAAATTTCCTAGGCTGACATGGAACTTGTGATCCTTTTACCTCAGCCTCATGATTAATTGGGATTATAGGCATGTGCCAATAGACCCAGTGAAAATGTGATTTTTTTTAAATTATGCTTGGAGTATCAAACCCAAGGCCTCACGCATGCCCAGTAAGCACTCTACTAATGAGTCATATCCCTCGCCTGAAATATAATTCTAAATATTCTGTTACTTATTTCAAGTACACATTAATGTTTTAATATTTATTATGCTGTTTTTTTTAATTTTTTTAGTTGGTACAATATCTTTATTTATTTTTATGTGGTGCTGAGGATCGAACCCAGTACCTCACACATGCAAGGCAAGTGCTCTACCACTGAGCTACAGTCCCAGCCTATTAAGCTGTTATAACATTGCAACATTTTTGTGCCTGTATCAGGTTGTTGTTTTGATAACTTCATAGAGATGGTATTATATAGGTGAAATGTGTTTCGAGATATTTAAAATTTGATGCATATTACCAAATACTTTCCAGAGAGTGTGCCACTTTATAGTTTTACCAGCTGTGTGTGAATAAGTCCCAGTGATAAGTATCATCCATCATTTCTCTCTATTCTCTGTGTCCCTGGCCCAGACTTGACACTTGTTTGGGTAGCAAAACGTCCCTCAAAGCAGATTGATCATCATTATATAGAGATATCAGTGTCCTCTGGGGGTTCTGTGAAGACTGATCTGTTCAACTGAGCATTTTACATAAATTTAACCTTTTTATGTGACTGATGAGGTGCTCCATGCCTCATATCAGGTAAGATGCTATCTCAAATAAGGATGCAGGGAATTCACTTCCTTATAAGTGCACCAGAGCAACTTTGCTTTTACCTGTTTTATATATTAGAATTCTGCCCAAGATTACTGTTTGAAAAGTTGTGCTTTTCAAAGCTACTTGTGTTCTACCCACAAAATTCTTGCAGTTTCTCTACCACTCTTGAGGCCCTTGACCACTTTTCTAGGAACTGTGCCCCACTATGATAGTTTACCTATGTGCCTCCCAGACACATCCCCTGTGAATACAGAAATGGGGCTTTTGCCTGCCATGCCCAGTGCCTGCTGCACATTAGGTACTCAATAAACAAATGAATGAATGAATGAACTACTGATTGATAAAATTATTGAGAAGCAGCATCAGCCACTGATTAGTGTGCCTTTTCTTACCCAGTCTGATTAGCTGAGTCTCAAGAATGCTGTTGGAGAATAAATCTATGCTTGATTTTATACTTGCATGTGTTAGGGTATTATAAGCAAATAAACTTTCTCCTTCTCTTCTTGGCATATCAGCTTACCCGACGATTGCCACCTATCAAGGAAGCCAAACCTCGGTTACAGAAGCTTTTCCGGGACTTCTGGCTCTACTCTGTACTGATGGGATTTGCTGTGGAGGGATCAGGTAGGGGGTGATCTCTCTCTCCCAGAGAAGACAGATTGCAGAGTAGAAAAAATCATGAGGTCAGGCTCAACCTAATTATTAATGTGAGCATGTTCAAAATAAGTTCAAATGCAGCTATTTCTTCCTACAAGTATTTGTAAACATTATACTTCTCAGATGGAGTTTACAGTACTTGAGAATGCCACATACCTTAGGGAAAATCTTCCCAAGTTACATAGCGGCCTAATTTTGGCATTAATTACCTCAAAGGGTCCAGGACTCTAGAAACTGTCTGAGTCAGTACCACTATAGTGCTTCTTGACCCAAGAACTTTCCTTTCTTCTTTCCTTCCTTCCTTCCTTCCTCTGTCCTTCTAGTACAGAGGATCAAATTCAAGGCTTCCCCCCGCAAGGCTAGTTAAGTGCTGTAACCCCCATCTACATCCCCAGTCCTACTTCTCACTTGTATTCACTTTCTCACAGGACTCTGGCCAGAAGAGTGGTATGAGGGGGTCTGTGAAATAGCCACCAAGTCACCACTGCTCACCTTTCCCAGCAAAGAGCCACTGCGGTCAGTCCTCCAGTACAACTCAGCCATGAAAAATGACACGGTCACCCCAGTAAGGATTCTCCCTCATTTTTGCTAAAACCTCTGGAACAATTAGGGCACATCCTTTCAAAGTTCTTATGAACACATTGCCGGCCACTAGGGCCTCTTTCTCCTGGGGAGATATGCTTGTGAGTCTGTGAGAGTTTCTTTCCCTCCAGGCTGAACTAAATGAACTCAGAAGCACCATCATCAATCTGTTGGACCCTCCTCCTGAAGTTTCTGCCCTCATCAACAAGCTGGACTTTGCCATGTCTACCTATCTCTTGTCTGTGTACCGGCTGGAATACATGAGGTACACAGGTCTTCGCTTCTACACATCCACATTTGAATGAATTTTTAAATTTTGACCTTCTAGACACAGAATTTTTTTCAGCTCCTCCCAAGACATGCAAGCTTTCTAAACACAACCATCTGCTTTTCTCATGTGCCCCTCTTCATGAACACCAAAATACCATATGTTTAGAGACATCCCAGTATTTAAATTCCATTTTTATCCCCTCTCCCATAGGAATTAGGCTGCTGAGCAGTCCTAATGCTGGGAACTCAATCCTTTGATGTTGGGGGCCCCTCTGAGGAGCCAGTCCTCACTAAGCTGGTTTCCAGGAACATGGCTAAGTACAAATAGCAATGTGAATTAGGAGTGGTCCAGTTCCAAAATAGTCCTACAGTGTGTAGCCATAGCAGTCCTAACCACTATAATGACTGCTGTGATCTGATGGAGTGTTTTTGTTTTACCAGGTTCTATACTAAGTTACATGTATTGGCACACTCTCCAGAAAGCCTGTGAGGTTGGCAATATGTTATACCCATTTTGTAAATGAGGAAAATGAGACAGTAAGAAGTTAAGTAATCTCTAATGTAGATTGAAAATCCACTGAGCCTCATCCTCAGCCCTCTAAATGGTCTTTTAAACACTGTGCCCTGCTACCTCTTGTCAGTGAATGTCAGAAGAAGCAGCCAAAAAATAACTGGAGTAAAAAAAAAACTGATCATACCACCGATCCCACTAGCATGTTGTATAGCTCCTTCTAGTTCTTTTTCCAAATAATACATTTTCAAAAGTCAAAACAAAGGAAGCCAACCAAAACAGTGAAAGTATGGTTTCAGTGCTAGTATGCATGATTAGAAGAGATGTGTTAAGACTCCTTCAGCCTTCTGTGTTGGAAGGCAAGACTATCTCCCACCCTCCACAAGTGTGTCCCTAAAGTGTTCAGGATCCTGGGCTACCTGCAGGTCCCTAGGAGTCCTATGATAGTATGGAGAAGCAACCCAAAACCTTTTTTTCAAGAATTTGCCTTAGATTCCCAGCCACTGGTTACTGGGAAAATTTTTAAATCACAAAAGAGACAATGTGAGAAGTCAAGTTAAAGCCATGTGTGTGTGAACAACTGAGAATGCATGCACTTAAAGCCCCCTGGCCCGCCCTGAAGAAACTTACCTTTCGAAAGACTGATGTGGAGGCTGATGGTTGCACATCACAAACCCTACTAAGTGAATCCTCCAGAACTCTGAAAGGCTCATCAAAGCAGCCATGGTTCAAGCTCACACACTTCTTTTATTTTTTTCCTTTTCCCCAAAGATTAAAGATATTTTTTACTGTAAATGTCAAAATGTGGGCCGGGGAGGTAGCTCAGTGGTAGAGTGCTTTATACCTAGCATGCTCAAGGTCCTGGGTTCAAACTCCAGCACTGCAAAATTGAAAGCAAAAACGTCAGGGCCAGGATGTATTTCAGTGGCAAAATACTTGCCTAGCATGCATAAGATCCTAGTTTGATCCCCAGAACTGGAAGAAAATATATAAATAAAATGTCCACAGCACATGAAATTTAAAAAGGGGTGTAACCCTTGGGAATAGTACAAAAAGATGCAAAAAGTGAAGAAATACAGGTCTTACTTACCTAGCTATGAGCCCCTCATTCCTGCTGTTAATTGTCCTATTTTTTCCATCTAGAAATCTTCTCACCATAGGCAAACGTGTATATCCTACACATGTACACACATAGACACACCTTCAGGAAACCTGTCAGAGAAATTGTGCTCTACCTATTTCCCCGTATCTTCCTTTTTTCACTTATTAGTATATCTTGGATCTTTTTTCTGTAACAGCACATGACAGCTGCCTCTTATCTTGGTGGCTATGTTATGACACTGAATGGGTAAACTTTGGCTTATCTGACTGGTCTCCTATTGATGGGCATTTAGACTGTTTCTGTTTGGGGTAATGCAGTCAGCACTGTTGTTGAGAATCCTTGTGCACCTAACTCTTAAGATATGTAGCTAGTAATGGGGCTGCTGGGTTGAAAAATTTGAGAGCATTACATATCACCCTCCAGAAAATCCAAGTCATTGTTTGCCTCTATAAATGTTAGAGAGTTTCTGTTTCTCGCAGCCGTACCAGTCTGAGGAATGTTAACATCTCTGATAGGGAGAGCCTAGATTTTTTTCAAAATTTATTTAAAGCTGTTCTCCTTGTTAGGGTACTGCGTTCAACAGATCCTGATCGCTTCCAGGTAATGTTCTGCTACTTTGAGGATAAAGCTATTCAGAAAGACAAATCTGGTAAGCTTATTATTATGATACTCCCATGATGACTTGAACTTTAATAGGATAAAAGGGCTACTACTGCCTGTTTTCTGTCAACACAGAGGAAAATTTTATCAAGTTACAAACTACATTGGAAAGATCAGCATAGAGCATGTAACCTTAAAAAACATATCTTTCCAGGTCTGCCACTGTTGCAAGGAGACCAAAAAACAGGAGGAGCCCACCATATATGTTCAAGTGTGCTCCAGCACCCAGATTTTTATCCTTAATATTATCTTCTGTATAAAGAACCAAGGCTCCTTGAACAGTCATCAGTGGACCTGGAGCATCTTACTGTTGCCAGAGAGCAGTCATACTTTTTAATTGTCAGTAGGAGGCTAAGAGGACCAAGGAACCAATTTAAAGGGACTCCTAATGGACAAATTATAATAATTCAAACACAAGTACAGTATTTTTTTTTTTTTGCTTAATTGAAACAAGTTTAGATTATGAAAGGTATGAGTTCAACGTACAAGAATGCATAATTACAAAAGAAGGGTGAATACACTGGGAGATATATATATATAAAATTGTTATGCTATGTTTTTTAGAGAATAATAAAGAGGGGGAAAGACTGTATATGTTCAGTAAAGATGTAATATTTCCCCCGTCTTTTTTTTTTGTACTTGGGATTAAATGCGGGAGCACTTTACCCCTGAGCTGCATCCCCAGCTCTTTTTATTTTTTGAGACATGAATCTTACTAAGACTGGACTCAAACTTACTATCCTCCTGCCTCAGCCTTCTGAATTACTGGGATTATAGGCATGTAGATTCATGCCCAGCTTTCCAAATTATTTTTTGTCTTTTTTTTGTGTGTGTGTGTTTGTGTGTGTGTGTGGTGCTGGGGAACCAGGGCCTTGTGCATGCAAGGCAAGCACTCTACCAACGGAGCTGTATCTCCAGCCCCCAAATTCATTTTGATCTACACTTAGTTGATTCCTCAGATATGGAATCCACAGAAACAGGGCCAGTTATACATAATGCTTATTTCTTCCAGTAAGGCTTTGTGAGGTGGAAGCATGGAGTTGTTTCTGCTTCTTTCCACATAAACAAGAAAGAAGAAACACCAGGAAAGAGCCTCACAGTCCAGGAAAAGGTTCAGCACCAGCAATAGGAAGACTACTCCGTCCTGGTCTCAAGAGAGTAACTAGGTCGACAGAGTGGACAGTAGATGATGAACAGAAAAGTCGCACAGAATAGCCAGTCAAAGATGCTCTGTGAGTCAGGGCTCCAGAGAGAGTTGGCTGCAGACATAGCCATTGTATTGAGGGTCTTCACATCTTCATATCCCTACTGATTAGGAAGAACCCCCATTTGGGGCAGCCTTCAGGCCAGATAGGAAGACCATACTTGATAAGCTATGCCCAGGCCAGAATCTGCATCATTTCTTGGAACATTTCAGTGTTAAAAAAATCAGTATGAAAAAAGCCTCATGATTCAACATGTCCTCAAACCCTGAGTGTACAGAAGGCCTCAGCTATTAAAAGTTCCAGCCAAGAGAACTGAACTCGTAGGAAGTCAGAAAAATAGTAAAGTCTATGAAAACATGAAAATATTAGTTACCAAAATCCCTAGTAAGGCAAACCCAACATAGAACTAGGAATAAAAAGAAGAGAGAAAACTGGAAGGGGGCACAAAGGAACTCTCTGGACCAATAGAAATATTCTATGTCTTGTTTGAGTTGCATAAATGTATACAGTGGTTTAAAATGTCATCAAATTGAGCACATAAGATCTATAAAATTTATTATATGCCAGTTATACCTCCCATTTTAAAATTGTATTAAATAGAGTTTTGCAGAAGTTTATTTAAGATGGGAGGGGAAATAAAAGAAGAGACATTAAAATTGAGTCAGCAAAGAAAAAAGTTTGTATAGAATAAGCACTTTTTGACCAGTTTTAGTACAAGAGCACTGATGAGACTAATATAAAAGATGTTTTAAAACGTTAGGGTTCTTTCTGCTTCCTGGTGCCTAAGCTGAGCAGTTTTCCTGATCTTAAGAGAGTGACTAGGTAGACAGTGTACCACATGCTTCTGCCATCGAGTTTGGCCTTGTGCCATGACGTTTTTAGCCTTACCTGAGGCCCGAAGTGACATGATCAACCAACCATGGACTGAAATTTCTAAAACCAGGAGCCAAAATAAACATTCCTTCCTTTAAAATAAATAAATAAATACTTGGCAACTTTGCAAGGTCCTAAGCAATTTATTGAGACTCTGTCTCTAAAAAAAAGTTGGGAGAGGGGCTGGGGATGGATCTCAGTGGTAAAGCATCCCTGTATTCAATCCCTAGTACAAAAAATAAAAATAAATAAATATAAAAATTTAACAGATGCTAAAATATTGGACTTATGTTTTAAGTAAATATTTAGAATCATTTAATTAAATTTGGTAGAATACATAAATCTTGATTAATTGTGTGGCTAAATTTTTTGAGGGATACTGATTGATAAACTCCTAAGATTAACAAATTTAATATTAATAAAATACAAGTAGTAGTAAGCAGTCCTTTCCATGCCAAAAGCCATTGGGACATTGGTAGATCCATCAATTTGTTCTTGCCAATGGAAAAATCATTCCCAGATACTTGTAGTACTATTTTTGTCCTTTTTTGGAAAATAAATGCTTGAAGAAATGTTTTAAAAAATCACCCCAGGGTCATGTAAAACTTTCATGCATTGAGTCTTTTGCAGAGCACTTCACACTGCTACTCAGCAGAATCAGGAAATCAGGTGTGTGAATTTGTTTTTGCAGCTGGGAGCCAGTAGAGTTAGCCAGGAAAGATGATGGAAGGATTCTAGAAGCTCTCTCTGCTGGCAGTAGAGGAAGGATTAGAGGTCTCAGGTGGAAAATGGAAGCAGGCAGTTTCTACCAAGGAAGCTTTTTCCAGGAGAGCCACAGAGCACAGGAGGTGGGTGGGCATGCTCAGAGGGTCTCACATACATGTCTCAGGAACACTTGGGCCTGGGACACCATCAGCCACTGGCTGATTCATTCCTCTCATTCATCTACCCAGTATCCATTTGTGTAGCAGCTATTTTGTTCTAAATTCAGTGTTAGACAGTTGGCTTATCTTGATTCTAGGAGAGGGAATAAGCAACCAAAAAATTGGAAGTGCCAACTCTTAAAAGACCTCAGAACCTGGCATATTTTGCGAGCCTCCTGGAGAATATTTACAGACAGAATCAGATCCCTTTCTGAAGCTGGATGTCTTGCTTGCCCTTCTCCAGGCTCTTTTCTTCTATTGCTATGTCATTCTGAGGAAATTAAATGACACTGAAAATGATTTGCTCTTCACAGATGCTCTCCATTTTTGCAGTACACTGTTCCACATGATTTCCACATGAACCAAATTGATTGTTTTGGTTCTTAATAATTAGTTAAGCCAATAAGGGTGCAGCTGTTGAATTTACTCCCATCTTCCTTTTCTTTCCTAAGAGATAGAAAGGAATTGTCTTTGGAGATATGTATTATTCATGAATTTTCAGAACTAATCAGGAGAGAGGGTATTTGAAACATCTAGCTGCCCCCCTAAAGGGGAGGGCTTCTACCTCTTTTCTGTATAAACCAAACCTCTGTGTACACAAGGCCAGGACTCTGCTTGCATATCTCCCAGATGCCTAGTTAATCAGTACACTAGTAATCTGGCGCTAACTGTAGGGGCAAGAAGGAGGGTGACTTTAAAGTAAAAGTCTTATTAATATTACCTCATGATTTTGATTGACATCTGATCACTACTAAAAAGTAGAAGAAATGAGGGAAAGGAAAATCCCCATGATATCCACAGTAATTACAGGCTGAATCCACTGAGGGATAGTAAAATTAGTGGGCAAATATTTAAAGAAAAATTAGGTACTTGCATAATTTCAAAGTATCCCCCAGATGTATACCAATTGCTATGGTGATTTTATCTCTCATCCACAAATTTTCAGAAGGTGGCACTTAATTCCTCAATCCTAATATGAGTTTGGTGACTCTTTGGTGGTACAGATTGAGGACTGAACCCAGAAGCACTCTATATTGAGCCACATCCCCAGCCATTTTTACTTTTTTTTTTCTTTTTTTTCTTTTTTTAAGACAGGGTCTCACTAAATTGCTGATGCTGGCCTCAAACATATGGTCCTCATAACTCAGCCTCCTGAGTTGCTGGGATTATAGGCATGTGCCACTATACCTGATCTCTGGTGGTGACTCTCTTCTAGAGTTTAGAAAGGGAAAAAAGAGTCAACCCAGACTAAGTGATTGAGGTTAACTTCAACAGTGATAAGAGATATAGATATATATGGATATAATGTGACAAGAACAACATATCACCACTGTGGTATTATCCCCCAAATCCTAGTCTAATCTTGAGCAAGCATCAGACAACTAAATTGAGGGACCTTCTGCAAGATTACCTGTACCTTCAAAAGTGTCAAGACAGCAGAGTGTGGAGGTGCATACCTGTAATCCCAGCGGCTCAGAAGGCTGGGGCAGGAGGATCCATAAGTTCAAAGCCAAGTATCAAGTTATAAAGTTCAAGGACAGACTAAAGAATCAACACATTCTAAAAGAGACTAGGAGATATGATGAGCGTATGCCACATGTTTCCAGGCTTGGATTCTGGAATAGAAAAGGGACGAATGGGAGAATTCAGAAAGTACAGATAAAGTCTAAAGTTGAGGTAGTAGCATTCTATCAGTGTCAGTCTCTTAGTTTTGACAAAGGCATCCTAATTACATAATACATGTTAATATCTGGGGAAGTTGGTGAACAATGAGTACATGGGAACTCTGCAATTATCTGTAAGTCTAAAATAATTTTAAACGAAAATGTTTGGAAATAGCCAGGATTGGTCCCTTTCTGTGGCTCCACTTGATCCATGGAAACCTTCTCATTTCAGGGATGATGCAGTGTGTAATTGCTGTTGCAGACAAAGTGTTTGATGCCTTCTTGAACATGATGGCAGATAAAGTAAGTCTCAGCAAAGTGCAAGCATATGCCTGCTGGAAGCACACAGGTGTGCTATTGTACCTGTCTCTTTTGACTCTAGGCCAAGACAAAAGAAAATGAAGAGGAACTGGAGCGGCATGCTCAGTTTCTGCTGGTGAATTTCAACCACATTCACAAGAGGATAAGGAGGGTGGCTGACAAGTACCTGTCTGGTCTGGTGGATAAGTAAGTTCTATTTCCTACTAATGCTTTGTGTATATGTGTGTAAATGTTTGAGATTTGAAATGCAGGGGAAAATCATCCATACATTATCCATCCAGAAAACAATGGTGCCAGAAGGAAACTTCTCATAGGTGATGCAAATTTCACCAGAATGTCAGGGAGTTTGCTATGGCCTGAATTTTAGTTTGGAAACCTCTGTTCATTCTGAACTATAGATGTTATTTACAGTACCTCTGTTGCTAATCAAGTGCTCACATCCCTGTGTCTCTGTATCCCACTCCCCCTACCATCTCTTATCCCAAGGTCATAGGTCCTCAAGTAGAAGCAGTATCCTATGGGATTCTCAGAAACAAAAGTCCACACTGGCCCTTTCCTACTATTTGTGCCGAGAGTCATTACAGACCCTCTTGGGACATATCTGCATATAGACAAGTTGGGCTTGGTCAGTGTCTCTGAAGTTTGTAAGCAAGAGGCAGTACACCCACAGTGAGCCTGCCTACAGCTATGTCAAGGGGTTCTGGAGCCTTCCACAGATATGCCAAGTGCCTGCCTGGTCCAGGCAGCTATGCCATCTAAGGGTGGGTCAGGAGCTTCCAGAGGTCATGAGAGCAAGTCTAGCATACATGTGGCATGTCAGTACCAGGCCTCTTGAGCATTGAGCCATAAATGACTTATAGCAACCCAAAGGTACTCTTCTTCCAGCCCTAGGGCCACCAGAGCCCATGACTTATCACTTTCAGGAGTAAGCAGTAGCTTCTGTCTACTCCAGGTATCATTCAGAATCTTCGTGGTTTTTTTTGTTTTGTTTTGTTTTTGTTTTTTGTTTTTGTGTGTGTGTGCCATGATGTAAGAAATATTGGGAATCCCTGGTTAAAAACTAGGAGAATTAGCCAGACATGGTGGCATGAGCCTGTAATCCCAGTGACTCAGGAGGCTGAAATAGGAGGACTATAAGTTTAAAGCCAGTCTCAGCATCTTAGCAAAGCCCTAAGCAATTTAGTGGCACTCTGTCTCAAAAAATAAAAAAGGTCTGGTAAAACACCTCTAGGTTCAATCCCCAGTACCAAAAAATTTTAAGAAAGAGAGGGAGAGGGAAAGAAAGAAAGTGACCTTCCTAGCTCCAAGGCGCCTTGCGCGCTCACACCGAGCGCGGATTCGCCTGTTTCCGCCTGGACATGTCTGGGGCTCCGGGCACTCAGTCGCCCTCCGTAGCCGGCTCCCCCCGCCGCCCCCTGCCGCTCCGGGTAGCCCTTCTCCCCCTTCTCCGCCTGCCTCTCTGAAACTTTTTTTTTGCAGCCAGGTCAGCGGCTGTGGGGAGCGGACAGCAGGCCTCCCTGGGGGGACGGCGGGGGAGGGGGTGGGGTGCGGGCAGGCGGCCGGGACAGCCGAGGCCGCTCGGGGCATGGAGGGATGCCCAGGGGGCACGCCGTGCCCTGCCTGTTTCAATGTGGCAGCTGGGGGCTCCCTGTCCAAGCAGTCCGAGTTATGCAAAAGCAAAATCAAACAAACAAAAAAAAATCCCCCA
Source organism: Marmota marmota marmota (assembly GCF_001458135.2). Lineage (NCBI taxonomy): Eukaryota > Metazoa > Chordata > Mammalia > Rodentia > Sciuridae > Marmota > Marmota marmota. Next base: position 8,222,171 of record NW_026000130.1, on the reverse strand, counting down.
GACCCNTCTCAGGAGGCGAGGAGACCAGGAGGCGGTCGGGAGCGCGGGAGCTCAGTACCCGCCCCCTGGGAAAAAAAAAAAAAAAAGGCTTCAAATATCCCCTGCCGCACACACAATAAATAAATAAATAAATAAATAAATAAATAAATAAATATTAATGGCTCAAAAAAAAAAAAAAGAAAGAAAGTGAAATGGGGGGTAGAGGGGGGAGAGGAAGAGTGAGAGGGAGATAGGAAGGGAGGGGGGGATTGCTTTGGGGGAGAGGGGGTGTGGCCTCGCTAGGGTAACACCAATATGGTTGATCATTGTCAGGGTTGGAGCAGACCACCTAGGGCATGTCTGACATTGAAGAATGGGACTGGAAAGCATATCTGACCAGGCATTGCCTACCTTAATGTAGAGGACCTTCAGGAGCTGGTGCCCTGCCTCAGAGGTCTTCTGAGACCCCCACCTCAGCAACCAACAGAAGGTGTAGCTTGTGCTGGTGCAGGGGAAAGTGACAGATGTGCCCCCCTCCTAGACAGTGCAGACTCCTGGGAGGCTCAGTTCCTGGACCCTGAGAGTCTATTCTTGATACAGGTTTCCCCATTTGCTCTGGAGCGGGACCGTGCTAAAGACCATGCTGGACATCCTACAGACCCTCTCGCTGTCACTGAGTGCTGTGAGTGTCCCTGGATGACCCTAGTGACCTGGGGCTGGCTGACACTCCTACCATCTATTCTGTGTTGTGGCCTGCCCCTCCAATTTGATGTGCTTCAACCTATTTAATGCTTCAAGGGGCAAATTTACAATGGCAGAAAGTGAGGATTGCCCACATCCCACTCTGTTGTTTCCAAGTAAACTGCAGCAAGTCTGAAAGCCCTTCATAGATTGGACATGTTGTGGGAAGGGGTGGCAAACATGCTGTTGCCTCAAGTCAGAAGCTTGGCAGTGGCAACCTCAGGAAAGCAGATTCAAAAAGGGAATCTTGCTGTGCTTACAGGATATTCATAAGGACCAACCTTACTATGACATCCCTGATGCCCCCTATCGGATCACAGTTCCTGACACATATGAAGCCCGAGAGGTAGGTCTCACTTGCACTTCTTGGTGCAGGTTTCCACACTTGCTCAAGCCAGACCGTGTTAAAGACCATTCCAGACATCCTGCAGACCCTCTTGGTGTCATTGAGTGCTGTGAGTGCCCACCAGTGACTCTAGTGAGCTGGGGCTGGCTGACATACATGCCATCTATCCTGTGTTATAGCATGCCCTGCTGTCATGTCTCAGCGTAATTTATGCTTTGAGTGGCAAATTCATGACAGTGGGAGGGGTCCTCCCTGCAATGAGGACTACTTTCACAACCATCTCATTTATGCTTAACATACATTAGGTCCTCAAGTCCCCAGCAATTAAAGGCATGAGTAGTCCTGACCCCATCACATGGGGAAGACACTAAGCAATGCCGGGGTTCCGTTGCAGGGAAGGCAGGTGACTCACCTGAGCCTTATCTGTCTTACAGTCCTGCCATCCAGCCACCCTGACTCTCAGCTGTGCTCTTGCTTTAAATGCCAAAGAGGTTTCCATCTACAGTTTACAGCCTTTCAAATTTGCATTGAGCAAATGTGATTTTTAGACCAGTTCACTTTTCTGAGGCATACTGCCTTTTTGTTGTTGTGATGGAATGACATAGCTTTGGCATTGTTATACAGTGGGCAAATAGGCAGGATTAATAGCTCCAAATGAGGAGGATGTGCTAAGTGTCTCCTGTCCCTGACTCAGTCTAACTTGGATCCTCTACTGTGGCAGGACGGAAGCTCAGCTCAGCCCTGTGTTCCTCCAGTCCTAATTCAGGCCTCTTAGCCAGACCAGCTGTCAATGTAGAGTTTCTCTCATCGCACCCATGAGGATTTTTGCCACCTGGAGCCTGCCTTTCTCTTTAGTCACTGAGTCAGGACATGTTGCACAATTGCCCTATAATGTGCAATTTGTATAGGTTCTGCCACACAGCCTTACAGAATAACAGACCATTCTGTGCGGAATTCTGTCCCCTGGAGTCTTGATGTTAGAACATGATCACTGTTAGGGCTATAGCCAAGATTGGATATGCTTAAACAACAAAAATTTATTTTCTCACAACTTTGAGGCTGGAAGTCTAAGATCAGGGTATTAGCAGCGGTGGTTTCTTCTGAGGCCTCTCTTCTCGGCATGTAGATGGCTGCCTTCTCACTTTGTTCTCTCACAGTCTTCCTTCGGTGGGCACATAACCCTAATGTTTCTGTGAGTCCAGATTTCCTCTTCTTATAAGGATACCAGCCATATTGGATTAGGGTGCACCCATATTGTCTTTTATTTTAATTCCCTCTTTAAAAGTCCCAATCCAAAATACTGAGGCTTAAGACTTCAGCATGAGATTTTGAGGAATGCACAATTCAACCCAAGACAGCCACTACAACAGCCCAGATAAGCTGATTTCAGGTTGTTGAAAATCAGTCTCACCCATTTCCAGAGCATCGTGAAGGACTTCGCTGCACGCTGTGGAATGATCCTTCAGGAAGCCATGAAGTGGGCACCGACAGTCACCAAGTCCCACCTACAGGTACTTTCTTGAAATCATCAAAAAGCAATCTCGAGGACTGGGATTGTGACTCAGTGGTAGAGCACTTGCCTGATATGTATGAGGTACTGGGTTCAATTCTCAGCACCAACTATAAGAAAATGAATAAAATAAAGGTCTATCAACAACTAAAAGAAAATATTTAAAAAAAAAAAAAAAGCAATCTTGGGGCTGGGGTTGTAGCTCAGAGGTAGAGCGCTTCGCCTAGCATGTTCGAGGCCATGGGTTCGATCCTCAGCACCACATAACAATAAATAAAATAAAAGTAAGGTATTGAGTCCAACTGCAACTAAAAATATGTAAATATTTAAAAAAAAAAAAAAAGCAATCTTGAAGCATAGTGCAGTATCACTTGCCTGTAATTCCAGCTATTCAAAAGGCTGAGGTGGGAGAATTGCAAGTTCTAGGCCAGCCTGGGCAATTTAGGGAGCCCTTGTCTCAAAATAAAATTTAAAAATGGGTGGTGTGGGGCTGGAGTTGTGGTGCAGTGGTAGAGCACTTGCCTAGCCATCTGTGAGATACTGGGTCTGATTCTCAGCACTGCATATAAATAAATAAAATAAAGGTCCATCATCAACTAATAAAAATATTTTTAAAAAAAATGGGTGGTGGGGCTAGGATTGTAGCTCAGTGGTAGAGCACTTGCCTAGTATGTTGAGGCACCATATATAAATAAATAAAGGTCCATTGACAACTAAAAAATTATTTTTTAAGCCAGGCATGGTGGCACTCGCCTGTAATCCCAGTGGCTTGGGAGGCTGAGACAGGAGGATCATGTTCAAAGCCAGCCTCAGCAACAGTGAGGCACTAAGCAACTCAGCAAGACCCTATCTTTAAATAAAATATAAAAATAGGGCTGTGGATGTGGCTCAGTGGTCGAGTCCCCCCTGGTGTACGCGCGCGCGTGCACACACACACACACACACACACACAATTTTTTTAATGAATGGGGAAGTAGCTCAGAAGTAAAGTGCTTTCCTAGCATGTATAAGGCCCTGGGTTCAGTTTCCAGTTCTATGTATTAAAAGACAAATCTCAATAAGCTCCTTTGAGCCATCCAAAGAGCTTTTACACACAGAGAACTTAAAATACAAATAGTACTAGTGTGAATAAACAGAGACCAAAAACATTAGTATAGAGATCAAAAATAGTAGACCCTCAGGGGCTGCTCTGTTAGGAGCATCTTTTGGGGTTGGCATGCTGGTCAGTGCAAGAGGAAGGCAGGTGGCCATCCGATGAGCAGTCCCTGACCACTCACATCAGGTGTGGCAGGACTTCAGGCTCCTTACTAGATGCTTGGGGGCAATGTGATGGGTGGAGGAGGTTTCCAAGAGACAGCGTGTCTGAGAGCTGAGTGCATTGTGTGCATCTATGCAGAGCCTTAATTTAAAGCTGATGAGCAGAGGCAGACTGGGGGATATGTATCCCAGTAAAGTTATTTTCTAGAAATAAAAAGAAAAAAAAAAAAAGCTCCAGTCTGCACAAAGGTACATATGAGTTTTTTCAACAAAAGCACTGGCTTGTCATTGTGAGTGAATGGGAGGTGAGCCATTTTTCTAGCGACAGGCAGACCCAGAACAAAAATATCACAGTATATGAGAGGAAATAATTGCCATAAAAGGGGTTAAAGATTTAAAAAAAAAAAAAGCCACTAAAAGAAATCTAGGTTAGCAAAAGGCAGGTGTGAAATTGACTTAAGTAGCATTTTTTCAGAGTGAAGCCAGTTAAAAAAATGCTTTGAGGCATGGAATCTAAGAAGGCAGTGCAGCTGGCTCCAGGAATCCTAGAGGCTATTTGGAAATCTACTGGCAAGAACCAGTTCCTAAGGTTGTTGCTAAGTTCCTTCTTCCACAAAAAGGTTGAGCAACAAGGATTGAGATATAGGAGGAGCAAGATCAGGTGGACACATTTGGAACAAACACACAGGCTAAGCTGGACAATTCCAGGCCTGATAAGCTAAGCTAGCCTACCATTTGATGCCTTGTAACTTCTGAATTTGCACACTAGAATTCTCCAGATAATGGTAGTTTCTCAAACTTACTGTTTGGGAAATGTCTGATTCCTTTATTTCATGTAGAAGAAACATCCTCAGCTCCAAAGGAAGTGATTTTAAAAGGGGAGGAACCCTTTGATGCCTAAAAAGGTTTCGGTGGGCAAAAAGTCAGTAGACCTTTTCATTTTCCCTTGCATTTCTCAGGCAGGCCTAGACTAATAAGGAAGTAGAAAATGACAAGTTTTGAAATGATATTTTTTACGAGACATCCCCCTGGCATCCTTCCTTTCACTTTTCTCCAGCAATCCACCCCAGCCTCACTACCTCTCTCCTGCCCCCAGCTTTAGCCTTCCCAAGACTGCCCTCCTCAATTCTGGTCCAGTTTTTGTTGTTGTTTTGTTTTGGGGTTTTTTTTGTTTTGTTTGGTTTGGTTTTTTTTGTTGTTGTTGTTGTTGGTTTGTTTTTGGTACAGGGAGTTAAATCCAGGGGCACTTTACTACTGAGCCCTATCCCCAGCCCTTTTTAAATATATATATATATATAGTTGTGGATGATCTTTTTATTATTTATTTATTTATTTATTTATGTATGCATGGTGCTCAGAATCTAACCCAGTGCCTCACACATGCTAGGCAAGTGTTCTACCACTGAGCCACATCCCCAGCCCTTTTTTATATTTTATTTAGAGACAGGGTCTTGCTGAGTTGCTTAGGTCCCCACTAAGTTGCTAAAGCTGGCTTTAAACTTGTGATCCTCCTGCCTCAGCCTCCCAAGTCACTGGGATTAGAATCTGATCTGTTTTTTGTTTGTTTGTTTGTTTGTTTTTCTGATCTGGTTTTTATAGCAAACTTGATGTACTTTCTTTTTAAATTTGATCATTAAGTCATTCCCCATCATTATGGGGTCCATGGATGCTTTTTGTTTTTCCAGGAGCTTCCAGCACCATTGGTACAATTTTGTGTATACATGCTCATGTGCATACTTCTATGGGGATTTATGTGGTTTACCCTAAACTCCTGTGCCTTGTCCAGGGGTCCCCTGTGACCTTGCCAATTTCTGGCCAGGCTTGCCTCTTGCTTCCTTACCTCTTTTACTTGATGCTCCTATGGTGCTGAACCCATGTGGACCCTAGAGCAGGAGGCCTTCCTCCCACCTCTTTGTTCTGTCCCATGTCCTTTTGCCTCAGTGCCCCTTCATCTTATCATTCAGGTGGGCTCAGGTATTTATTCTGGGCTCCTCTATCCATCACACCTGCCCTTTGGCAGCCATGGTGCTATAGCAGAACAGAGGTCCCCACATGGACTCCATATCATATTGCCTGCACATTGACAGTAGGACTGAGGCTATGTGGCCAAGAGGCTGGCATAGCATTTGGCAAATAGCAGAGGCTTAGCAAGAAACATGTGACCTCTCATATTGTCTGTGTGACACCACACCTATGGTGTGACAGCCATTCTGGGAATTGGGCCTTCTCCTCATTTATAGACAAGCAGTAGCTAGTCAGAGGAGGGTTTGGCTTTACTGATGGTCCCACAGTAAGACTTACAATGATTTGTTTTCCCCTTTAAGTGAAATAACATGTTGTCTTTTTATTTCAGGAATATCTGAACAAACATCAGAACTGGGTGTCAGGACTATCCCAGCACACTGGGCTGGCTATGGCCACCGAAAGCATCCTTCACTTTGCTGGCTATAACAAGCAGAACACAACTCTTGGGGTATGTGTATGCCTCCTATGAAGCAGTGACCCCCTTAAATCATGGAAGCAGCATTATAGTGGGAAAGGACTCAAGCTTATGGGTAGCTTTTATGAAAGGCCCCTTGTCATCCATAGCCTATACTACCTATGGTGAGTCTGTTGACTAAGAGTAATTGGGTGGTACCCAGATTCAATCCTAGGTTCAATCCCCAGTACCACCAAAATAATAATAATAATAATAATCTTTGCCCTTAGAAAGTTAGATGTAAGCTAGGTTTTCCCCTCTCTGTTGCTAAATAGGAAAGGATACCTGGTGTTATGTGTCTAATTGTTAGTTGTGCTCCATATCCTGACTAAAGTGCCCCAGCTTAATGTCAAGTGCAAGAGACTGCTGCCTCTGCCCAACACATCACACAGTACTACAAGGGAGGGGCCATCTCAGAAGCAGGATTTCAGGCCTGCAGAACTAGAGAACTGAGTCAGGAAACCTCTTCAGAGCCCTCCTACAGCACTTCTCAGGGTCCACTTTTCTGTCCTCTAGCAGACTGAGGTGGAGTATGCTGGGCACCTGGGGACAGATGGGAGCAATTTTGGAAGGGAGAAAGCTAGCGTGTACTTTGACCATTTGCTGCAGGGGCTTTGTATATCTTATTATCCCCATAAGAGCCTTTTGAGAAGGGCATGATTATCCCCTTTTCAGGGGAGCACATCCAAGTTCAGATATATTAAGTGACTTCCCCCAAAGTCTCACAGCTGGTCATTGTCATGCCAGGTTTGAATACAGGCCTGCTTGATACCAAAGGCCAAAATGTCTCCAAAAAATGTAAAGCACTTTTATGATTAAATAAGAACCATTTAATTTTGTTTTTGCTTGTGTTTTAGTTTTTCCATAATTTATATTTTCTTCTCCTGATTCTCTTTTTGCCCATCCCCCAAAATTGCAACAATTGAGAAATTCCTTTTTCCCAGTAGTATCTGTATTATAGGAATTTGGTAGGTTCCACTGAATTGTAGTAATTAACAGTAAAGGGAAAATGTGAAAGACTGGCCTTTTAAATGCATGTTGTAGTCTCCAGTGCTACCTGGCCAAGTGGGACCTTTGCAGAGCTGGCAGCAGCAAAAAGCCCAGATTAGGAAGAGAAGCTGCTAAAACCACTGAGGCCTTTTAAATCCAGGAGGGAGGGAAGTGAGGTTGGGAATCTGAGACTGAAGCAGTCAGTTGGAGGTGATTTGCAAACATTTCACTCATTTAGTGAGGGACACACCTTTCTGTCTTGTGATGCTAGACATTTGGGCAGCTATTAGATGTTTAAAGGCTTTGCTAGATTTTTCCTCCACCTTCAATCATCCTTACAAATTACCTTCCAGAAAGAATTTCTCACATCAGAATTTTAAAAACTTTTTCACATGGGATCTAAGAGTTCTAGAGAGTGTTCTAGAATATTTTATTATATTTACTTGCCAGCACTACAGATTTTCAACAGTCCCTGAATATGAACTTTTCCTTTGCCATGATAAACAGGAAGAAAAGACCATGTTTTGGCAGTGTGTAATAATTGTCATTATTTTTAGGCAACTCAACTAACCGAGCGCCCAGCCTGTGTGAAGAAAGATTACTCCAACTTCATGGCATCCTTGAATTTGCGCAACCGCTACGCAGGCGAGGTACCTCTCTTGCCTTTGTGTTCAGGGTTCTTCAGAGCATCCTCCTGTTTGATGCCAATTGGCTCTTTCCCAGTGGAATATGAACAAGGGGTCTGGGAAATGTGTAATTTGTTCATTTTAGGTGGCTTGTGGAGCATGGAGTCCTGACACTCACTGGCACATTCTGGAGTATTTATGTCAATTACTTAAAACTTCTGTGAGAGGGTGACTTTATGCATGCTCTGACTATGCTGAGGCATTAAATTTTTTGGCTTTATTCTTTAAGTGGTAGCAAACATTTGTTGAATGCCAAGCATTCCTCTGGGCTTTTGTTTTGATGTACATATTATCATTCCCATTGTACAGATGAAGAAACCAAGGCTCCCGAGTTTAGGATTTTAACCAGTTCCTGAACTACACAGGAAGAACAGAATCAGTAATTATATCTGTCACGCACCACACTACCATTTATTCCAGTAGCTTCATCCCTCAGTTTCCTCCACAAAGTTCAGAACCTAGTTGACACCATTACTAAGATGCCTGGCAAGCCAGCCTCTAACCCAGGAGGTTGAGGCAGGAGGATTGATGATTCAAAGCTAGCCTTAGCAAATTACTGAGGCCCCAAGTAACTTAATGAGACACAAAATAAAGAATAAAAATGGTGGGGATATAGCTCAGTAGTTAAGCACCCTGGGTTCAATTCCTGGTACAGGGAAAATAAAAAAATAAGGTGAAAAAAAAAATTCTTGATGAACTCTGTAAGTTCATCAATGACCTGGTCTGAATGGGGATCTACTTCTCTCTGAATACTCTGCCACTTTCATATTCCAGTGACTGTTCTCCACTGAACCTGGACAGGTGGGACCCAGTCACTGACCACACTGGAAATTGCTCTGAGAATCTTTTCCACATTGTTTTGAATATCCTGGTGGCAATGGGAGGTCTTTCTTTGGGAGATAGGCTTCTTTTTTGGAAAAAAATAGATATCCTTTACAATCAGTCTTGTGAATAAAAAAAGCAGCTCTGGAAAAAAATAATTCTTTCTCCCTTTTTTGTTTCCTTTGTACCCAGGATTGAACTTGGGGGCACTCAACCACTGAGTCACATCTGTAGCCCCATTTTTTATTTTATTTAGAGACAGGGTCTCACTGAATTTCTTTGCACCTTGCCATTGCTGAAGCTGGCTTTCAACTCTCCAGCCTCCTGCCTCAGCCTCCCAAGCCACTGGGATTACAGGTGTGCACCACCACTCCTGGCTGGAAAAAATCATTATTTCTAACTTTAAAAATACTGATGCAGGGCTAGGGATGTAGCTCAGTGATAGAGCACTTGCCTAGAATGTAATGTGATCCCCAGTACCTTAAAAAACAAAACAAAAAAACCTGAGACTGATCTTGTTTGAGTCATCAGTTGAGTATAGAGAAAATTTATTTAGCCAGTTCAGGTTCATGCAGTCCTGCCATGGGTCAGACCTCAGGCACAGTGCTGAGTACAATGACAGGAAATCAGATCCCAGCCCTGGAGGAATATCTGTAGAGGTGGAAATACCAATATGCTTTTCTAGAAGAAAAGTTCTTTCAGAAAATGTTGTAAGAAGTAGGTGGAGTGACTCACACTTGTAATTCCAACTATACGGAAGGCTGAGGAAGGAAGATTAAGAGTACCAGCTTAGCTTGGGCAATTTAGTAAGACCCCCATCTCAGAGAAGAGAAAGAGAAATGTATAAGGACTGGGATATGTCTCAGTGGTAGAGAGTTCATGTCTAACATACATGAGGCCTGCTGGGAGTGGCTACTGGCTGGCAAGAATGGAGTGGAAGTACCGGTAGGACCATGGGTCAGCTCTGAGGAAAGGTGGGATAAGAAATGGATGCTCCACAGTTCAGTCTCCAGCACCAAAAAACAAAAAAGGAAAGAGAAAAAAACTGTTACCCATGGTGGTAACATCATTAAAATGAGCTTTAGTTGAAACAGTAAGGCACTGTCTGGTCCTATCATGAGTATGGTTAGGTAGCTGCCACAGCCCTGCCCACATGGCTGGATTACATGCAAGGTTGTTAACAAACATTCTTCTTGCAGGTATTTGGAATGATTCGGTTCTCAGGTGCCACAGGCCAGATGTCTGATCTGAACAAAATGATGGTGCAGGATCTGAGTACAGCTTTGGACCACAGTAATCCCCAGCACTATACTCAGGCCATGTTCAAGCTGACTGCAATGCTCATTAGCAGTGAAGGTAACACACAAAAGCTCGTTGGAATTCTGGGATTGTTTCTAAGTGAATGTTCACTTTAGTGACAAGCTGGAGTCTGGGCTGAAGAAAGAGCTGGAGCTTCCCCAGTAGAGATCTCCATGGCATCTCTTATGAGTGAAAAGTAAATAGAAAGCCATTGTTGGCCTCAGCCAGGGTTGAATCTTGTTAACCCAGTGAAGCCATGTTTCAGGTCCAGACAGGGTTGTAGATCTCTGAAAAGCATATGTTTGGTTCCAGATTGTGACCCACAGCTCCTTCATCATCTGTGTTGGGGTCCCCTCCGGATGTTCAATGAACATGGCATGGAGACCGCCCTGGCCTGCTGGGAGTGGCTACTGGCTGGCAAGAATGGAGTGGAAGTACCGGTAGGACCATGGGTCAGCTCTGAGGGAAGGTGGGATAAGAAATGGATGCTCCACTGGAGTCACCGCTAGTCATCATGGAGACCAAGGAGCAAGCCCCTCAACATCTCAAGATTTGGTCTCTCCAATGAATTGTGTTATCCATTGCTGACCATACAACTGTCATGGGAATAGAAAGAACAGTGTGTATTTTAAAGCATGGTGCTTATACAGCCAATATTTTTCAAAAGCTCAGTAGAGGGAGCCATTTCTCTACTGAAATTGGAAGAACACCTGTTGACACTGGATCTGATTGAGAACAGTTGCATTTGTGACAAGGGTATTTATTTTGGCCTCCTACCTTTTGGGATCAGCCACCTTTCCCTGAATCTGTATTTCTGGAGTTCCTCTTGTATGGGGCCTACAAGCAAGGTTATACAGGTTAAATATTTCCTTATCCAAAATGCTTAGGACCAGAAGTATTTGAGGATTTGGAGTCTTTCAGAATCTCCAATATTTGCATGTACATAATGAGATATCGTGGATGGATCTCAAATCTAAACAAAATTAATTTATGCTTCTTATATTCCTTATGCATATAGCCAGAAGGAAATTTTACACAATATTTTTTTCCCTGTGCTTCTTAAGATCATCTTAGTGATCAAAAAGAATCCTTTGGTTTTCTTGTTCCCTGAAGGAAATGGGAGTATTTCCAAAGATGAAATTAGAATATTCTAGGCAGAGCTGGCATAGTGACCCAGCTACTGGGGAATCTGAGGCAGGAGTATCACAAGTTTGAGGCCAGCCTGTGCACTTAGCAAGATCCTGTCTCAAAAAGGGCTGAGGAGGGCTAGGGCTGTAGCTCAGTGGCAGAGCACTTGCCTAGCATCTGTGAGGCATTGGGTTCTATTCTTAGCACCACATAAAAAACTAAACAAATAAAGGCATGCTGTCCATCTACAACTATAAATAAATAAATAAATAAAATAAAGGCATTCTGACCATCTACAACTACAAAAAAAAATTGTTTTAAAAGGGGACTGAGGATATAGCTCAGTGATAGAGTGCTTGCCTAGCATGTCTGAGGCCCAGGTTCAATTCCCAGCACTGTCAAAAAAAAAAAAGACGACGACAACTGTTCTAGGCAGGTGATGGTGGCAATAATCATAATACTTCACATTTTCCTGGTATTTTATAACTGTATAGGATTTGTATCAATGGCACCATTCATATTTCTAAGGAGACATTTGGTCCAGTAGGCCTCTGGTAGTTCACCTTGTCAGGGAGGGATACCCACCTTGCCTCTCCAAAGAGGAAGATGACTGAGATGCTGGGCCATGGACCCAGGTGCCTCTTTTTCGGTGAAGCTTAGGAGGGCACAAGTTCTCAGCCTGGCCACCTCTGCTTTCATGACAAGTGTGCAGAACAGTCTCTGGAAGTCATACTTGTCATGCAGGGCTCTGACTCCAGAATAGTGTTACACAGGCTTCTTATCTGCATCCCAAGAATCATAACAAGGAAACCTATGTTCTAGTGAGCATCCAGTAAATGTTGACTGCTGCTGTTAGGAAGGTTGTTGTCAACTGCTAGAAAGAGATTCTACAAAGATGGTAATATTGCCATTATATCCATCCAATACACCCAACTTCTCCCCCATATCTTTTGTGTCTTGTTTTCATCTATTTTACTACAGCACTGTATGCCTTATACCATTGTTATTTTTATTCTCATAGTCAAAACTCTTCTCATAAATTTATACTAGCATATTCCATTTCTCACTATCTTGAAGTCTTCCTATAGACTTAAATTTGCAATTGTTCTCTTCACTCCAAAGAATTTCCTTTGGTATTTCCTGTTATGCAGGTCTGCTGTAAATAACACTCTTTCATGTTTACCACCTTCATTTTTTATGCATCTGATATTCTAACTTTATAGTTTTTTGTTTTATTGCTTAGCATGGTAGGTTTTATTTTTGTTGTCTGTTGATTTGCATTGTTTCTAGAGAGAAGTCAGCATTCTTATTCTTTCTCTTGTTATTTTTCTTGGATACTGTTAAGATGTTTATCTTTAATTTTTAGTACGTTTTTCTTCTTTTTTGGTACTAAGGATTGATCCACGGGCATTTTACCAGTGAGCTATATCCCCAGTTCTTATTTTTTATTATTATTTATTTGGGGACAGGATCTTGCTAAGTTGCTGAGGGTCTTGCTAAATTGCTAAGGCTGGCCTCAAACATGCAGTTCTGCTATTTCAGCCTCCGCTATCATTGGTATTATAGGTATGCAACACCATGCCCAGTTAATTTTTAGTACTTTGACTATGATGTGCCTAGGTGTGGTTTTCTGTGTATTTATCTTATTAGAATTTATCAAGCTTCTTAAATTAGAGATGAAGGTTTTTCGTCAAACTTAGAAAATTTTAGACCATTATTTTTTTCTTTTACCCCATTATTTTATTTGGAATTCTATGTTTAAACATGTAGGTGACTTGATGTTATCCCATAGGTCATCAGGGTTCTCTTGAGTCTATGTCTTTTTCCCTCACTCTCTGTTGTAGGCTCACTCACTCTCTTGCTCTCTCTCACTCTCTTGTTCTGTTTTCATTTTGATTACTTTATTTTTTTCAGTGCTGGTGATAGAATCCAGGCAAATACTCTACCAGTGAGCTATACTCCCAACCCTGTTTTGGTACCTTTTGTTTATTTGTTTTTTCCTGAGACAGGATCCCACTGTTTCCCAAGCCAACCTTGAACTCCTGCTGCATTGATTAATAGAGCCTTCCAGGTAACTGGAACTACAGGTGTGGACCATCAATCCAGCTTTCATTTGGGTTACTATTTTTTTTTTAACTCAAGTTCACTAAGCCACATCCCAAAACCTTTTTTTGTATTAGGCATAAAAGTATTTAGAGACTGACCATGTCTCACTTAGGGCCTTGCTAAATTGCTGAAGCTGCCTTTGAACTTGTGATCTTCCTGCCTCAGCCACCCGAGCTGCTGGGTTTGTAGGAGTATGCCACCATACCTGGCTCATTTTGGTTACTTTTTATTGTCCAATTCATTGATCCTTTCTTCTGCTTTATTCATTGTAAAACTGTCATGTATTTTTTATTTAAGACATAGTTCTCAGATCTGGGATTTTTTTTTTTTTTCAATACTTGTGATTATACCCAGGGGCATTCTACCAGCTATATCCCTAGCCCTTTTTATTTTTTAGATAAGGTCTCACTAATTTGCTGAGACTGGCCTTGAGCTTTTGATCATCATGCCTCAGTCTCCCAAGTTCCTGGGATTACGGTTGTGTGCAACCCATGTCTAGCTTCTTTGATTCTTTTTTACAGTTTGTATTTCCTGCCAATATTCTAAATATCTTCACCCATTCTTTCTATAATTTCTTATAAATCATTGAACATATTTACAGTAGTTATTTTTAACTACTTATTTTTTCTTCACTGTTTCAACATTTTTAATTGCATATTGGATATTGTTTGCAGTTATCTCTTGGTATCCATGGGGAAATGGTTCTAGTATCCCTGCCTACAAATACCAAAATCATCAAATGTTCAAGTCCTTTATATAATATGGAGTAGCATATACATATGATCTATGCACATCTTCTCTCTTCTTTAAATCATCTCTAGGTTACTTTTATGCCTAATATAATTTAAATGCTATGTAAATAGTTATTATTCTGTATTTTTAGAGGATAATGATAAGAAAAAAAAAAGACTGATTTTATTCAGTACAGACACAAATTTTGTCCAAATATTTTAAAATGTATAATTAGTTGAATCCACAGATTTAAAGCCCATGGATAAAAGGGCCAACTATATATAGAAAAACTGGCAATTGGGGTTGTAGCTCCTTGGTAGAGTACTTGCCTCGCACATGTGAGGCACTGGGTTCAATCCTCAGCACCACATAAAAATAAATAAAGGTATTCTATCCATTTATAATTTTAAAAAATTAAAAAGAAAGAAAAACTGTCAATAGTGGAATATTGCTATTTTATTTTTCCAGAGAGTAAGGGGTCTTTCTTATGTGATGACTGTCCTTTCTCCCAGGGATGAGTCCTAAAAGAAGGGGAGGGGGTTCTTTCTGCTCCTCTCAATTTTTCCTTCTCTCCCACTTCTAGCCAAGTTGGGAAAGGGATCATGGAAGGATTTTTAGTACATTTTTGGGACATCTTACCCACACCCAGCCCTGTGTGGGCTGTTCCAGGTCTCAGCCCCGTTCTCTGTCTACAGACAGTTTGTGTTTAAGACCATCAAACCTCCTGGTTCAATAGAAATTCCCTCAGAGACTTTCAGAGCTACTGGAGGTGTTTTTGGTTAACACTGATCTAGTAGCTAAAGGTGTTTAGTTGATGGGGCCAAGGACATTTAAGCTATAAAAGGTAGGACAGTCTGCTCAGGGGAGCTTGCCCACCTGAAGCCTATCAGCTCCACCAATGGCTGCCCCTTCTGAAACCAGTAGGGCTGCACTCTCAGGGGAACTCCCACTCTTCAGGAGAGACAGAGATTGCCCTCTTCTTATGCTTTCTTCTGGAAGCCCTTGTTTTAACATAAATTGTGACTCTAAAGACAGCACTGCTGTTTAGAATTCCTTTCCACGTGCTGCGTTATGCATCCTCAAACTTCAAGCTGGCATTTTAATTATTACCATTTCACAGAACTGGGTAGAGGCTTCTGACCACTGTAGTTGGCATTCACATTGTGCCTGGGCTCTGGCTACCCTTGTACTTCTGACCTCCCAGTCAGTCTGCAGATCAGATGGGTAGTTTGGAGGAGCGCCTGGGAATCCCTGGTGATAGGGAGAAGGTATCATAGACCTCACCTAGCAAGACCTGAGCTGTAGAGGGACCAATTAGCCCAGAGAAAGCTACTCATCATCTCTTTTAGATCTTTGGGTACTGCACCCATTATTGCATATGTTAGTTATTTTTTGTTGCTGTGACCAAAATACCCAATATGAACAGCTTAGAGGTTTCAGAGGTTTGGTCCAGATAAGACAGAACATCATGGTGGAGGGAAGCTGCTCAGCTCATGGCAGTCAGAAAATTGACAGAACAGGAAGAACCAGGGATAAAATATGTAAATCATCATCAAGGGCTTGTGCACTGTGACCTACTCCCTCTGGCCACACCCTACCCTATAGTTACCACCTAGTACAGTAGTCTTTTCAAATAATTAATCTGTTAATCCATTAATAATCCATAAATTTGAAAAGATCTAAATATACCTGCATTGACACATGAGATCTTTGGGGGGACACTTTATCCAAACCATACCAGGGGACCTAACTTCTTCCCCGGGGCTCCTGGCCTTTGTAAATTTTGTAAACTCCTTTATCCCTTTGAAGCAAGGAAGTCTTCTGAGCTCAGTCAGGAACTCAGCACAGGCATGCCCCAGGACTTCTCTTATCTGTCAAGCAGTTATACCAGCACCATCATCTATCCTGGTCATGATACCCCCACACACTAGGTGCATTCTTTTTTTAAACATATTTTTTAGTTATACATGGACATAATATCTTTATTTTGTTTATTTATTTTTATGTGGTACTGAGGATCGAACCCAGTGCCTCACATGTGTAAGGCAAGCAGTCTGCTACTGAGCCACAAACCCAGCCCTCTAGGTGCATTCTTCTGGCCACCTGCCCCCAGACTCAATGTGGTTAACTAATCAGCACCTCCAGCTTCACATGTTCAAATTCAGTTCCAGTCTCCCCCCTACCCTGGTCACCCATCCCCCCATCACTGTAAATGTCCACATCATCCTTCCCTCTGTTCAGACCAAACTCCGTAGAGTCATCTTCAATTCCCTGTTTTGGGACTTCTCCAAAATAACCCTCTGCAATTGTGTAAGCTTTATCTTTTCCTCTTTAAATAGATCTAGAATCTGGCTGCTTCCCAGTATCCCAGCTGCTCCTCCCACCCTAGGCTCATTTGTCTGGACCTCAGAGGTGGCCCCTTGCCTCCTGCTCAGCCTCCCCCTCTTCCACATGTAGTCAGTAAAACCTGAGTCAGATCAGTTCTCTCCTCTGTCCCAGACTTGTCAGCACCCACTGCTCATTCAGAGTGGAAGGCAGACTTATTTCTGATCTGCAAGCCCCCCTTGCCACCTTGCCTTTGCCACCCTCTGTCTCCCTTGCTGTGCTATAAACATGCTTGGTTCCTATTGTCCCTACCCTCCTAGGTTTGCTCCCCTCTGCCACGTGACCAGCGCTGGCTTCATGAAAGAAGGTTCGATTCATGCGTAAATGCTAGGGAGTTTTAAATTAAAGAGACAAGACTCTTATTATTACCTTTAATACCAGCTCCAGGATGGCTTCTTCTAGCTCCCTCCTCCAGCCACCTAATGCGGTAGTGTGGTTTACGGAAGAGACTAGTGAGAGAGAGAGAGAGAACACACCAGGGAGTGGGCTTTTATTGGGGAACAAAGTTCCAGGGAAAATCCCATCCAATGAAGGTTAAGGGGGGCAGCATCCCAAGGTCAGGGGCAACGATTGGGTCTTCGGGGCAGTGGCCAGGCAGCTTCTACATGGACAAGCCCTCGGACCTGGAGAAGGGTGGGGAAAAGCTCTGACACAGCTGTGTCTAAGCGCCTCTCACCCAGCCAGGGAGGTAACTCAAATCACGTGCTAGGATGGCCTCCCACACTCCCCTTGAGCTTCATCACCTGTTTCCTCTTCTCAGCCAGTCAGACACCTCATTCCTGGTTACCTCAAGGGCTTATCTCAGATGTCCTCTTCCTACCAGGGCTTTCCTGGTCATCCTATCTAAAACATACTCGTACGAACTCTCAAGTCACACTGCTGTTTTTTTCTTTATTGTTTATCAATATCCTTTGTTGCTTACTTTTTGTGTGTGGCCCCCATCATAAACTTTTTTCATGACTTTGACTCTATTCCCGGAGCCTGGGAAACCCTGACACAGAGACAGCTGTCAGGATGTGGCAGTAGGAAAAAAATGGGAGCATCATCTCTGCTTGGATCCTTGGCCTTCTCAGTTCTTTTCCCCATGCACACGCAGGACCCACGGTCACACACACACCTTTTTGCTCCCTCATCCTCTACATAAGACATGTGGCTACAAGAAGCAGAAGCCAGGGGCTGGGGTTATGTCTCAGCGGTAGAGCGCTCATGAGAGGCCCTGGGTTCAATCCTCAGCACCATATAAAAAGAGAAATAAATAAAGTAAAGGTATTGTGTCTATCTACAATTAAATATATATATATATATATATATATATATATATATATAGAGAGAGAGAGAGAGAGAGAGAGAGAGAGAGAGAAAGAAGCAGAAGCCAGACTCAGAAACTACAGACAGCTATTTGGTAGCCTGGGATCCTGTCTGTGACAATGCCACCCATAGTGTGGGTGACCTTCGTCTTCTTCCTGATGTCTTCCAGATGGTTTCT
This sequence comes from Marmota marmota marmota, assembly GCF_001458135.2. Taxonomy (NCBI): domain Eukaryota; kingdom Metazoa; phylum Chordata; class Mammalia; order Rodentia; family Sciuridae; genus Marmota; species Marmota marmota. The sequence continues at coordinate 8,204,225 of NW_026000130.1, read as the reverse complement.
TTACTTTCAGGCAGGGGGAGGGTGGAATGTGACAAGATACCATCTTACAAAACGTGCTCTGGCTTTCCTAGGGCCTTTCCTAGGTCTCTTAACCTTACTCGTTGGTGCTAATAAGAACCTAAAAAAACAGTCCAACTAGCAGGGAGCCTGGGTGCAAGTGCTTCTGACCAGCCACTTGAAAACCCTGAGCCATCACCTTGAGGAAGGAGAGAGGGTAGGATGCTGGAGAGGAATCTATGGTATCTATCCTACTTACCAGGCCTTGTCACCACCAAGTACGTCTCAAGCCCTTGAAGAAACTGGCTAATGGTATTGGGCCAACACAGGAATGGAAACTCTTGCTGATACAGGCACCAGCTATTCCTTCCTGGTCTTTCCTATGAAAAACTCACAAATTGTGAGCATTTCCCAAGTGTGAGCTGGCACCTTCCTTACTCTGTCTAGTACCTACATGTCTTCTAGGCCACCACTCTGCTCCATATGGCCCCTTCTCATGCCTCCACATAGAAGGGGACCTAGTTGAGTGTGGCCAGACAGTGGGAGCAACTCAGCCCATAGCAGTTGGAGTCTCCCCTTGGTTCCCTGGGTCATTCTGGGTCTGGCTAGCAGGATGCAAGCATTGTACAGAGTCCATGAGAACTGTAAAAAGGAACTGATTCTAAAGCCAGAATTCCCTTCCTAGTTCAGAGACCGTAAGTCACCTCATTTCCTCAACCACAGGCAGTTTTCAGGATTGTTAGGAAGGTTCACCAGAATGGAGCCTGTTGACCCACATGGCATCAGGCATTCCAGGTATCCTGCCATCTTGCACCCTGTCCCACTTAACACCATGAACTGGGACAAATAAAACCTAGCCTGGAAAAAAGGCTGGAAGGATGCTCATCAAACACTAATATGGCTGGGTACTGTAGTGTGGTACATAACTGTAGTCCCAGAAACTTGGGAGGCTGAGGCAGGGGGGATCTCAAATTCCAGTCCATTCGGGGCAAATTAGTGAGACATTGACTCAAGGAAAAAAAAAGAGAGAGAGAGCTAAGAATGTAGCTTAGCAACAAGACCCACTAATATGGATGAGCCCTGGGAAGTAGGGTTATAGATTATCTTAATTTTTTTCTTCATACTTTCCTTGATTTCTAAATTTTTTTCAGTGAGCATATATTCCTTTTATAATTTAAAAATGAAACAGTATCCCCCTTCTATGCTGAAGAGCTTATGTTGTTTTATATTTGCAGTTTATGCGGGAGATGGCAGGGGCCTGGCACATGACGGTGGAGCAGAAGTTCGGCTTGTTTTCTGCTGAGACAAAGGAGGCAGATCCCCTCGCAGCTTCAGAAGCGAGTCAGCCTAGACCTTGTCCCCCTGAAGTGACTCCCCACTACATCTGGATTGATGTATGTGCCTGTCCCCACTTCTCCCCCCTCAAAAACTCTGTTGTGCTCTTCCCCCTTGACTTTGGGGGCCAGGGCCTTATCTGGAGCCAGGCAAATCAGTTTGGAGGAGAGGGCCAGACCTAAGAGAGAGTTTAACTATTTCAGACCTCTCTCCCAACCCCTCCTGCTATTATGTCAGATCAGAGCCCTTCAGCTAACTTCACTGGCTCTGATACAAGCTGACCAAGCCCTATCACTGCACCATGTTTTTTTTTTTTTCTTGCTTAGTTCCTGGTACAGCGGTTTGAGATTGCCAAGTACTGCAGCTCTGACCAAGTGGAGATCTTCTCCAGCCTGCTGCAGCGCTCCATGTCTCTGAATATTGGTGGTGCCAAAGGGAGTATGAACCGGCATGTGGCGGCCATTGGACCCCGTTTCAAGTGAGGGCTCTCCTCCTCTGGGGGGTACTGACATGTCCTGTGACTGGCATGTGGGCATATGTGGAGTAGTATATGTCATGTGTTGTCTCAGGTGCAGTGTGCTATGTTTGTCATAGTGCTTCTATACAATATGAAACAAATTTTACTGAGTTGCTATAGTATGATCAGGAAGAGCTGATCAAGCACATCCTTCCTAATTGCACTGAGGCAATAAATTTCTACCTGGTGAAAACATCCCCTGCCCCCAGCTCCTCTACTTGTGCCCTTCTCCCTAGAATCTGGCCTCTGCCATCCTCTGTGCAGGGCCTGTGGTTGGTGTGGTATTTGCTCTATCCCAGCCACAATAGAGGCCCTCACTGCTCCAGCCTTCTCTGACTGCCCTTCCCCTGAGCTCTAGATCCATGTCGCTACAGCCCACCGGCTACTCAGTGGGACTGTGCTTCTCAAACAAGCTGAAGGAAAGGACCAGTTCTCTCTTTTTTTTTTTTTTTTCTTTTTTTAGTTGTAGTTGGACATAATACTTTTATTTTATTTATTTTTATGTGGTGCTGAGGATTGAACCCAGGACCTTGCACGTGCTAGGTGAACGCACTACTGCTGAGCCACAACCCCAGCCCAAGTTCTCTTTTTTATTAACATATAATCTGTTAAGGATTAGTACTTTTATAAAATGTAACAGGAATGATATACTAGGAAACAATTTGCATCCCATCCCAATTGCCATAGAGATGATCAGTCACTCCTTTTCAGTATCTGCCTGCACCAATATGCCGTGAGCAGCCTTGTAAATACAGAGAAATCGCCTTGTTCAGTGTGCTCTCCACCTGTCTTCCCTTTCTGTTCTGGATGGCTCTCTGTCCTCTAACCCTCCTATGTAGCCAGACGCAAATACTTTTGGTTCCCCCTGTAATATGTCTGGCTTCTTACTTCCTTTCCTATCCACAGCCTCACTTCTCCCTCACCACTCTGACTTGGACCAACCAGCTGTCTGCATTCCCCACCACAGGTCCTCCATCCCCTTTATGGGATGACCCTCTGTGGGATGACCCTCTGTGGGATGGCTTGGTGTGTGTTATGCTCCTCCTACTCAGCCTGACTACCCATGTTGCCTCCCAGTATCCCCAGTCTTGGCTCCTACAGCTACTTGCCCTGGAGCCTAGTAACCCTGCTATATGAGAAGCTATTCCTCCTTAAGGCCCATCACACTCCCAGGTCTTCCAAACTTTTCAACAGCTGGGGTCTACCCCTCTACAAGATCCCTATTAGAACTGTATTTTTCTTTTGTGGGATTTCCATGGCTTTTTATTCTATAGAAATTTTTGTCTCACCCATCAAGGGGACTCATAATCTCTCCCAGCCCAGGATTATAAAATCCCTGCAGGAAGGAATAGTGCCTGCCCTTCCTATGTCTCACATCACCTTGCTAAGGGCCTAGTCTAGAAGAAACCAGCTACATGGAAAATTATTCTCTCTTTCTGTCTCTCTCTCTCTCATAAATATTCTTACTTTATTGCACTTTCAGATGACTGTACCTCAAGAGTTTAGCCTACAGATAGTTTGTGAGACTGAAATATCTGGCCTAGGCAGAATAACACACATTGTTCACTTTTCTCCCAACAAAAATGAAAGTTTGTTTTTTTTTTATTTTTTTTATTAGCTACACATGACATTACAATGATCTTGGCAATTCATACATTTGAATCAATTGGGGTATAATTTCTCATTTTTCTGACTGTACAGATTGCAGAATCACATTGGTCATAGAGTCACCTATATACATACAGCAATCATTTTTTCTGGGCTGAGGGTGTAGGTCAGTGGTAGAGCACTTGCCTTAGCATAAGTGAGGCCCTGGACTTGATTCCAAAAATGACCAAAAAAAAAAAAAAAAATCTTTGGGGTAAAAGTAATCTGTGACTGATATTTACCTGGCTGATGCTCCAGTCCAAGCTCTACTGGCCAGAAATGTGCCCTGAGCTCTAGGGCTGCATGATTTACTCAGGAGAATGGCCAGCACCCCCCTGAGACATGGCCCTAAACCAGGGTTCCCACTCTGACTTAGGCCTGGGGTTCTCTCTCAGATTGCTGACTCTGGGGCTGTCCCTCCTGCATGCCGACGTGGTTCCAAATGCAACCATCCGCAATGTGCTTCGTGAAAAGATCTACTCAACTGCCTTTGACTATTTCAGGTATAGAACAGATCCCACCCTACACATACCCTCTTATCCCAAACCCTAGGAGTTCACTCACAAAGGGTCAGTTTGCCTGTTCATACTTACTGACCTTATAATTCATCAACCCATGGACTGCTGGATTTTATTATCATCAGTCCTATGCCTTATATCTGCATGTGCATGTGTGTACTAAGAGGGTAGCCTCCCAACAAGATGCATGCAAATTTTCTTAGTTCAATTGATTTAAGAGATTAAGTTCCACAGGGCACAGTGATGTGCTCCTGTAGTTCCAGTACCTAGGAGGCTGAAGTGGAAGGATCACTGGAGCACAGGAGTTCAAGACCAGCCTGGACAATAATTGCAAGACCCTATCTCAAAAAACAAAAAAACAGAGAAGAGAAGAAACAGATTACGTGCATGTCATTTACCTTTCCTGGTGATGTAATTGGTTATTGCATGAAAAACTGCAAATACCTACTACTTGGGCCTTTGCAAATGTAGACTTTGTTGTTGTATACGGACAGCTTAGTTGTCATGACCTGGCTTAAGCATATCACTCAGCTAAAAGCTTTAGACATTGCAGAGGGTAGTGATGGAGGTAGGCAGGAGAGGGCTCTTAAAACCAGCACACCTTACTGTGAAAACCACTGAGATCATCACTGATAATGACTAACTCCAGGCTAACCTCTTAACATTAAGGAACCATTGTGTTCTGTCACCTCTCACTGTGTTATGTGACTGGCCTCTAGGCCCTGACTCCGCAAACTCAACTCTTATCCTCTTGTGATTGTTTGAAGTTGTCCTCCAAAGTTCCCTACTCAAGGAGAGAAGAGGCTGCGTGAAGACATAAGCATAATGATTAAATTTTGGACTGCCATGTTCTCAGATAAGAAATACCTGACCGCCAGCCAGCTCGTTCCCCCAGGTAAGTACTACCTTCAGCAGTGCATCTGCTGGGGGTGGGGGGACAAGGGGACAGGGATATGCCATGTATAGCCCTGAATGAGCCAACCAGGATAGCAGTTAGGCCCAGACATGCTGTATTGTTGGAGGTCCACAGCTTGCCTGGCTGCTACTACTTGTCCTCCAGCCCAAGCTAAGGCACATGACAAGCACAGGGGGCCTATGAGTAAAAACCTGTCACCATCACTTTTCCCTGTACCAGTTCCGTTCTCAGGTGCCCTACAGGTTGGCATTGGCCAGTGTGCTCAGATGAATACAGCATGATCTAGTAGGAGCCTATCAAATGGGGCTAACTTCAGTAGAGGGAACCATGGGACCAGCCCTTCAGGACAGGCATTTGGCCTAGCCAAAGTAGTTGGAGAAGTCAGAGATGGTTTTTGCAAGCAGTGACATCAGAGCTAAGTCTGAAAGGACACATAGGAGCTAGCCAAGGTGGATAGGGACAAAGAATTTTCTGGGGCCCGAGAACAAACTGCTCCAGGAGAAACACTAAAGCTATCACTAGCAGCAAAACTCCAGAAGGAAACCATATTCCTATTCTTCTGAGCATGTAGCTGATTACAAACCACACATTAAAAAGCAGTTGTTTTCTGGTAGTGGGGGTTGAACCCAAGGGTGTTCTGCCACTAAACTATATCCCCAGCTCTTTTTAATTTTGAGACAGGGTCTTGTTAAGTTGCCCAGGCTGGCCTTAAACTTACAGTATTTCTGCCTTAGCCTCCCAAGGTGCTGGGATTACAAGAGTGTACCACTGTGCCTGGATACTTTCTAAGGTTCATTTCTGGGTCCATTTAGAACAGAGCAAACAGTCCATGTAATCTGCCACCAGAGGTCCTCAAGTTACTGCTGTATCAAAAATCAACACATTGCCAGTGATCAGATAACTGCCATCATCATTTATTAATATGTATTTATTGCTGGGTACGGTGGTGCACATCTATAATCCCAATGGCTCGGGAGGCTGAGACAGGAGAATCCCGAATTCAAAGCCAGCCTCAGCAAAAGCAAAGTGCTAAGCAACTCAGTGAGACTCTGTCTCTTAAATAAAAATACAAAATAGGGCTGGGGATGTGGCTTAGTGGTCCAGAGCTCCTGAGTTCAATCCCCAATACCAAAAAATAAAAGAATTTTTTTAAAAGATTTATTTTTGGCAGTGCTAAGCATCAAACCCAAGGCCTTATGTATACTAGGCAAGCACTCTATCAGTGAGGTACATCCCTAGTCCCTCATCATTTATCGAGAAAATAATATTTGTTTTATTCTATTTTAAAAGACTAGCCAGGGATACAATAAACTTTAGAAATAGCTTTCTATCTAGTGTAGTTAGCATAAAAAACTTCCCAGTTGTTTGGAAAACTCATTATACTTGAAGGGTTTATTTGGCAAAATCCTTCTCCATCTATTCCAGTGCCACAGAAAGTGCCTGGCCTCCCACTATTTGCCTTATCTCTGGTAAAAGTTCGTTTCTCTTTATGATGCCTTTTCTTGAGCTTCCTCATCCCAGAATCAACAAATGTTTGCCTACAGATAACCAAGACACCCGAAGTAACCTGGATATAACTGTGGGCTCTCGGCAACAGGCCACACAAGGCTGGATCAACACCTATCCCCTGTCTAGTGGCATGTCAACCATCTCCAAGAAATCAGGTTTGTGGGAGATTTGCTCCTACATCTGTCACGTCTGAATCCCCATCCTGGTGGCCTGACGGACACTCACTCAGATAACAGAGTGATAGACATCTTCCCCTAGGTTTATAAACACAAGGTTGAGTAGGTGGCCAGGAACTACACCTGTCCTTTGCCTTTCCTCCCTAGGCATGTCTAAGAAAACCAACCGGGGCTCCCAGCTACACAAATACTACATGAAGCGTAGGACACTGCTGTTATCCCTGCTGGTAAGACCCAAGGGTATGGCCACTGCCTACCACATGGCCAGACAGCACCCTAGGTGAGGGTGGCATGTGAGTACCTGCAGAAGGTACATTGGGCATTGGTGTCTGGTATTACTAGGCCACCGAGATCGAGCGTCTTATCACTTGGTATAACCCGCTATCAGCCCCAGAGCTGGAGCTTGACCAGGCCGGAGAGAACAGTGTAGCCAACTGGAGATCCAAGTACATCAGCCTGAGTGAGAAGCAGTGGAAGGACAATGTGAACCTCGCCTGGAATATCTCTCCTTACCTGGCCGTTCAGCTGCCAGCCAGGTGGGCCCGTGTCACCCACCCTCACCAGAGGTCCTGTGCAGGGGCCTGCCAACTGAGCCATGAATGCTGAGGAGCATGATATGGCCACATCGTGATGAGGACATCAGGCAGGCCAGTTCTCTCAAGATACCCACCCACTCTTTCTGTATAAATGTTGCACAGTAATCCTTATGATGTTGTTAGGCTCCTCCTTGGGGTGCCATAGCACCCCAGAGACTTGGGAGATAACAACAGGGCAAATTCAGAGGCACAGTATGATTTACAGAAGCTTCTGCTTCCAGGAGGCAGACTGCAAAAACAGGCTTGGGGAGGGTTTGGTTTTGTTCATGGATGTCATCTTTGAACACAGGCTACTCAGAGGAATCATGTGCTGCAACTGACAGCGAAGGGTCCTGTAAGCTCTGACAGGGACAAAATTCTTAGACTGATGGTGGCTGAGAGGGACTGCAGAGACCCACTGTGATGCAGTCCCGGCAGATGGTTCCCCAGGCCCCTATGGATATGTGAGAGGCAGATATTTCTTAACCAGGAGCCCAAACTTGCCTCCTTTCTGCTTTCTCTGGTCCTAATTTGATCTCAGGAGCAAGACCACAGATGGGTTCTCCTGCATTGTTTCAAAGCACATATTTATGGAATGCCTGGGGCAGTAATGCTTGCAAACTCATGACTGTCCTCACACTGAGTAAGGTGCCTTGTGGCCTTAGACTGTAGACTGAGAAACTGACCTGTGGATAGGCTACTATGAAGGGCCAGCACGAGAGGATATGGGACTGAAAAAGAGTAAAAGGTGGGGGTTCTAAAGCAAGGACTCTAAAAGGATGCCCTTTGAACAATGAGTGTAGATTAATTCCTGTTTAAGAAAGTTTGGGCATTTCTTCAGTCGATCTATTAATGCTATTATTTTTCAAACACTTGTGTTTGAGTAGCTGTCACTTGGTATTGACCTGAATCCCTCTAGTTCATCATTCCCCTCTTGTGGCTGTGGGGGAATGTATTTGCTGGTGAGGCTACCCAACTCACATCTGTGCACCTTAGGTTTAAGAACACAGAAGCCATCGGGAATGAAGTGACCCGTCTCGTTCGATTGGACCCAGGAGCTGTTAGTGATGTCCCTGAAGCTATCAAGGTATCATAGCCCAGACACCAGGCCTGGTTTAAACTGCTCCCAGAAATGCCTAGAAATTATAGAAACTAGACAAAAACAGGGACCTGGTAATCTCAGTGGTATGAAATAATTCCCTGTATTTTCCGCTTCTATTATATAGCATTTATTTTGTTTATCATGGAAAAACAGCTAAGTACTTCAACCTAATTGCAGTTGTGCAGTTAGGTTGAAGTATATTAAACATATCAGAATCATTTTCCATATTGTTATAAGTGGTTTACAATCATCACATTTTGTGGCCATCTTTGTGTTGTGGACCATGGGTTAGATATATCAAGAGGAGTCCCAGGGACTGCCTGACCACCCCACATCCCTATTTTCTCCCCAGTTCCTTGTCACCTGGCATACTATTGACGCTGATGCACCAGAACTCAGCCATGTACTCTGCTGGGCACCCACAGATCCACCTACAGGCCTCTCCTACTTCTCCAGCATGTATCCACCACACCCTCTCACAGCACAGTATGGAGTGAAAGTCCTGCGGTCCTTCCCCCCGGTAAGCCCAGGGCCCTGCCAGAGCTGGCTTCCTGAAGTGATTTAGTGAAGACAGAAGACAGGGTTCCATTATCAACCTGGAAGGCACCCAAGTATTTGGGTCTATCTTAAAAGACATCTTCATTCCCCTTCTTTGTTCAAGTAGTTGTAGAGGATAGATTTTTAGTCCTAATTCTGGCGTGTTTTCTTTTTCTATTTTTTTCCCAGATGTGTTTTCTAATCATATTTATTTTTTAGTGAGTTTGAGTTAAAAAATAAAGTTTGAGTTTGATTCCAGAGGTGAGCAGACTCCCCACAACAATGCACCTGTGCCTCTTAAACCAAACAAAGTGTCAGATGCACCAGGGATCCCACGTGACAGCCATGTGGAGGGAAGGTCTGAAGAATATTCTAGAGCCTGACTCACTGTAACCCCAGCATCATGGAATCTACTGTAAATTTCAGCCATTTCCCCAAGGCAGGCTATTTTTATAAGTGAGAGAGGCCTTTTCCTAGTTCTCAGTCCTGCTGTGGCACTCAAAGGAGCACAGCATCCTGTGAACAGAGCAGAAGCAGGGCAGATTCCATTACCTATCATTATGCATTGGGTGGGACCCTGGAACATCATCTGTGTTGGTTAGTCTAACCTTAGAGATCATGGTCATTTCTCCTCTAGGATGCCATCCTGTTCTACATCCCCCAGATCGTGCAAGCCCTCAGGTATGACAAGGTAAGGCCGTGCAGGTACAAACTGTCCTCGCCTCTCCCAATGCTGTGTACATTGCTTCCCTCACACCCAGTCTGTTCCCCAGCCTGTCCCCAGCTCTCACAGGTTCTGCAGGGACTCCCTCGGGAGCAGGGCTGCCCAGCTGTAACTGCATTCCCTGTGTTCCTGTTGCTGTACCCTGAGGCCCAGTCATGCTCTGCAGGGTTCTAGGACAATTGCCAGCTACTTCATCAGGGTGGGCATCCTGTTCTGGCTTCCCTTTTGTGGGATGGGGGTCTTGACACAGTCATATGAACTCCCTGAACCTCACTCCCTTGTCTCCTCATTGGAAGTGGTGAGCCGGATTAGATAAGATGATGCCAGACTGCCATAACAAAGCACCACAAACCAGGTAGCTTAAACAACAGACATATATTTTTACACAGATCTGATGACTAGAAGTCCAATATCAAGCAGAGCTTATTTCTTCCATGACATGTAGGCATCTTTTGCCTATGTTTTCACATGTTCTGTATATGTCTTTTATCTCCTCCTGTAGGACACCAATCATACTGGGTTAGGATCTACCCTAATGACCTCATTTTATCTTAATTACTAAAGATCCCATCTTTGAATACAATGAATGCTGGGGTTCTTTAACATGTGCACTAAAGGACACAATTCAGTCCATAAAAGTATACATGTGCATAAAATTAATAGCACAAGGTATGGCACAGAAAACACCCACCAGAGTGGTCACAATCTGGACCCCATACTACCCATACCCCACAGTGGTACTTAATGTGGCCTTATTACATCTGTGCACCACACCCATGTTGAATGCAGCAGCATGTATTTCCATCTTCTCCCACCCTGTGTCCAGCCTCGTTTCCCTGGCTACGTTGAGCACTGGACTAAGCACTATATACCAGGCAACCTGGCTATGAGCCCCGAGGCTGGATGTACCAGGGATGGACATATTCCCACAGACTGATATGATGCTCCATCTAGAACAGAAGCCAGCCTCTCTTAAAAGGCAATCCTATAGAATGATTCACTGTCCTAACTAGATAGTTTCCAGCACTCCAACTAAGTAGTGATACCATGGAGATGTCATGTTTATGCCATGTAGATTGGGTCTTAGCACTGGTGCCACAACTTACGGTATAGCCCTAAGGAACCTTTTCTCCAGAAAGCCATTTCCCTTTCCCATCCCCTCCACCCCCATCTCTAGCAATGTTCTCCCTTTACTGCTTGGTGCTATGCTTTGGTGGGGGCCAAACAGAACAGCCTAATCCAGTGGAGAAAGGGAGCTGGAACCACTGCCCAGGATCTCTGTATGAACTCTGAGTGGTGGCCACCAGAAAAAGGATTGAGCACATGGAAACTTAGGCGCTACACTTAGCTTGTAAATGAGGCCAAGGTTAGCATAAGGAAATGTAGGTAGGCTGCAGTTTCTATTATTTGCTGGTAGTTTACATCAGCTGCTTTTTAAAAATCTTTCTTATTTATGCCAGAAGTAGTGGCACATGACTATAATCCCAACAACTCAGGGGGCTAAGGCAGGAAAATTACAAGTTTGAAGCCAGGCTGGAAAACTTAGCAAGACCCTGTCTCAAAATTTAAAAAATAAACTGGGCGCAATGGCACACCCTTGTAATCCCAACTGCTCAGGAGTCTGAGACAGAAGGATCACAAGTTCAAAGCCAGGTGCTGAGGATCAAACCCAGGGCCTCGAATGTGCAAGGTGAGCACTTTACCACTGAGCCACAACCCCAGCACCCCCCACCCCCGCCGGGATGAGGCTTAGTAATAGAGCACTTGCCTAGCCTGCACAAAGCCCTGAGTCCCATCCATAGGTCTGGGGGGGCGGGGGGAATAAGACGGTACAATAGAGTGGGTCCTCCTTTCTAGGACTTTCCTGCCTAGAAAAGTACAACATGAGATTGTACACATGTTCCCAATTCAAATGTAGGATTACAGGGGTTTTTTGTATTTTGGTTTTTTACTGTATTTCATTTTTAAGTTTGAATATTTTAACGCTAATAATATTGGTTGTTAACTACATTAACAAAGTACTTTTTAATTTTATCCTACTATGTAATACTTAGTAGCTTCAAAATAGCAATGCCAATATTGTTACTAACAATTTGCTTACTGAAAACTAGTTCAGATGTTTTTGCCTTTTTGTCCTTATATTTTCCACTGGGGGAAAAATATATGCTCTCTTGTGAAAGTTATTTTCTGTCTGTGGTTATAACAACACAGGACTTAGCTAACTTTATTTTTTTTTCCTGCTTACCATTTTAAGGGAATTTTTTTAAAGTTCTAAGCCTGTGAGGACTAAATATCTATACATATTTGCTTAGACTTTTTTTAAATAAAAGGAAGAATAAGGCTAGGTGCTGTGGTACATACCTGTAGTCCTAGCTACTCAGGAAGCTGAGGTAGATGGATAGCTTGAGTCCAGGAGTTCAAGCCCAGCATGGCAACATAGTAAGACTCTGTTTAAAAGAAAAAGCGGGGGTGCAAGAACAAACCAAATCAAAAGCTAATAAAAATTTCCAGAGAGATGGGCTGGGGTTGCAGCTCAGTGGTGGAATGCTTGCCTCCCACGTGTGAGGCATTAGGTTTGATCCTCAGCACCACATAAAAATAAATAAAATAAAGGTATTGTGTCTGTGTACAACTCAATATATGTATTTTTTTAATGTTTCCAGGGAGAGAGAAAACAAGATGAAGTGGTAGATATGTACCATGTTTAGTAATTTTTACTTTGGAACTCTCAGTGTTTACATTATTATAAAGAAAACATTGAAAAGCTATAGATTATTCACTGTTTACCTTTAGATTCATTTGCTGTCCAACTACAACTAAAAACAAAATATTTTTTAAAAAACAGAATTGGGAAATACCCATAGCCATGAATTATTAAAGCATTTCCTGTGCTAAGCCCAGCCACCCACAATCCAAATTGGGAATATCCATTTTAGGAATACTTTACCATAGGGTTGGCCTCAGATTGCTAAAGGTGAGACCTCTTCTGGGAGTCTTCTCTGAGTGGCCAGTCTGCCTTTCTTAAGCCCAGGACATGGTCATTAAAACTAGAGTTACCTGCCGGGTGCACAGTCGTGCACACCTGTAATCCCAGCAACTCGGGAGGTTGAGTCAGGAGGATAGTGAGTTCAAAGCCAGCCCTAAAAATAGCAAGGTTCTGGGCAACTCAGGGAAACCCTGTTTCTAAATAAAATACAAAATAGGGCTGGGGATGTGGCTCAGTGGTTGAGTGCACATGAGTTCAATTCCTAGTACCAAAAAAAAAAAAACCAGTTACCAAGCTGAATGTAAGGGTGCATATCTGTAATCGCAACTACTCAGGAGACTGAGGCAGGAGGATTGCAAATTTAAAGCTAACCTGGTCAACCTATTGAGAACCTGTCTCAAATTAAAATTTAAAGAGTAGTCTGGAGATGTAGCTCAGTGGTAGAGCACTCACTTGCCTAGCATGCATGAGACCCTGGTTTTAAGCTCTGTATGGTGGGGGAAAAAAAAACCTGGTGCTACTGGTCTAGTGGTAAGAAATGATCAGAAAGGAAGAGAAATAGGTCCTTAGGATACTGGCTGTGTGTCAACTTAGCAGAAAATAGGTGTACATTAGATAGGGCTTTCTAGAATCTGCTCATCACTTTACTTTGGAACATTTGTTCTAAACAGCCTGCTTACAAATGAGCTTTTGGTACCTAGTCTACTCATTTCTCACACTTAACAAAAGCAAAAATTGCTTTTGGAGGGCTTTGTTCGTTTACTTGCTTGCAGTACTGGGGATCGATCTCAGGGCTTTGCACATGCTAGGCAAGCTCTCTTTACCACTGAGCTATATCCCCAGCCCCAGAAACTAGTTTTGAGAATCATGGTTTTTAAATTCAACATGTAGAAACAGGAGACAAATGCTGATTCAGGCCTATATTGAAGACCTCTCCCACTTGGGTCCCAACTCACCAGCTACCAGCCAGCTGAAACTTGGCCTGTCCCCCTGGGCTAGTTTTGCCATTGATCCTGGAGAGCTCACCCACACAGTTGGTAGCTGTGCAGCCAAGCATTGGGAGTTAACTCTTTGACTGGGTTAGAAAATCTTTTCCTGGGCTTTGGATGTAGCTCTGTGATAAAGCACTTGCCTAGCATATGTTCAATTCCCAGCACATCACTACAAAAAAAAGAAAAAGAACGAACGTCACTTCTGGCAGAAAGTGAGTGGACCCAAAGCCTGGGCTGACAGTGATTTTGCTTTACTACAGATGGGCTATGTGCGTGAGTATATTCTGTGGGCAGCATCCAAATCCCAGCTTCTGGCACACCAGTTTATCTGGAACATGAAAACTAACATCTACCTGGACGAAGAGGGGCACCAGAAGGACCGTGAGTATTTTGTTCTCTTTCTTCAGGCCTCTTTCCCCATCTCTAATGCTTTCAGCAGCTGCTCCAATAAGTAGATCATTTTTTTTTTTTTTTTTAGTGATACACTTCTCACTATTAACATTACAGGCAGAGCAGCCTTCAAAAAACCTTTGCTATATGTCCCCTCCAAGAACCACCAAGCAGCTCTCAGGGGTGAGAGCCCCAGGTTAGACAGCTGTTTGTCTGATCAGAGCTCAACACAGACTCTGCCTGTGTCTGACACAACCTATGATTCTGTGTAAGGGCAGCAATTCTCCAAGTAGCCTCTAGGCTCTTCATATTCTTTTTTTTTTTTTTTTTTTTTAAGATAGAGGTAGAGAGAGGTAGAGAGAGAGAATTTTAATATTTATTTTTTAGTTATCGGCGGGCACAACATCTTTGTTTGTATATGGTGCTGAGGATCGAACCCGGGCCGCACGCATGCTGGGCGAGCGCACTACCGCTTGAGCCACATCCCCAGCCCCTCTTCATACTCTTTTAAAAACTGTTGAAACCTCAAAGAGCTTTGGTTTATGTGGGCATTAGCTATCAATATTAAACAGAATTAGAAATTAAAACTGAGAGGGCTTAGTATTAAGTATGGCATTAAGTATAGCTTAATAATAGGGTGCTTGCCAAGCTAATATGCAAAGCCCTGGTTCAATCCCCAGTACTAGGTGCTGGGAGAGGGGCGGGGAGCCTGAGGAATTTAAAAAATTTAAAAAGGCTAAATCATCTAGGTTTGTGTAAGTACACTGTATGATGTTCACAGTTACCAAAATTGCCTAATAATGCATTTCTCATTTCATGTTCCATTGTTAAGTGACACATGGCTATATTGAAAAATCATTTAATATCCCACCTAGTCTTGTCAGAAAGATATTTAAGTTAGGAAGCTGTTGAACTCACAGGAGCAGATGTAAGTTATTTTTCCCCCAAAAAAAATTTTTAGTTCTCCTTTTTTGACAGGATCTAAATTTCTGAGGCTGGCCTCAAATTTGCAATCCTCTGGCCTCATAATCCCAAGCCTGTAATCCCAAATCACTGGGATTACGGGTTTGTGCCACCACACCCACAATTCTTAGTTCTCCTTTAAGTGGCAGATTTTCTGTTCATTTTCAAGAAAACTTCTGCCATAGATTAAGTCTGAATAGCTATATTTTACCTATCATTCTTTGAAGTAATAAATGAAGTCCTACTGGGCAAGGTAATCCTAGCACTCTGGAGGTTGAAGCAGGAGTATCATAGGTTTGAACTCAACCTTGGCAATTTGGAGAGATGTTGTCTCAAATTTTTAAAAAGGGGGTATAGCTGCTAGGTGCAACGGCACACATCTGTAATCCCAGAAGCTCTGGAGGCTGAGACAGGAGGATTGCAAGTTCAAAGCCAGCCTCAGCAATAGTGAGGTGCTAAGCAACTCAGACCCTATCTCTAAATAAAATACAAAATAGGGGCTGGGGTTGTGGCTTAGTGGTAGAGCGCTCGCCTCGCACGTGTGAGACCCTGGGTTCGATCCTCAGCACCACATAAAAATAAATAAACAAAATAAAGATATTGTGCCCATGTATAAATAAACAAATATTTTTTAAAAATAAATAAAATACAAAATAGGGCTGGGGATGTGGCTCAGCAGTTAAGTGCCCCTGAGTTCAATCCCTGGTACCCTACCACCCCCCCAAAAAAGGGAGTGTAGCTCAGTGGTAGAGTGTACCAGTGTTCAATACCCAGCACCACCAAAAAAAAAAAATAGTTTCATGAAAAAAGAGGTGAGTTCAGCTTGAAAGTCAGACAAATGCTCTGTTCTCAGGTCAGGACAGTGCAGGCTTTAAATACAGCAAAGTCACTGCTTGGGCATCCTATTTTCATCACACAGAATATTGAAAAGTCATGTACTTGGTTTAATAAAATTAATTTGTATTACTTCACGGGGGACATTCTCAAGTGACACTGGCTTTTTCTTTACTGTGAGTATGTAGCAGTGAGGAATCCATGCATGTGGCCCTGTCTTCAGCTCCACTCTGGTGCCAGAAGCTTTTCCCATTAGCATAGCTAGTGTCAGCAGTGAAGGGGGCAATAATGGCCTGCATACCACGTCCACAGAGCACACTACACATACTTCCGTTAGGGTGCTGAGATACCCTTGGCCTGAGTGGCAGACGTCCATGGATTTTACTGAAGGACTCTATTGCAGCCACAAGAGCTCAACTTTTTTGTTTCTTTGTCAGCTGACATTGGTGACCTTTTGGAGCAGTTAGTAGAAGAGATTACAGGCTCCCTGTCAGGCCCAGCCAAGGATTTCTACCAGCGGGAATTTGACTTCTTTAACAAGATCACCAATGTATCAGCCATCATCAAGTAAGTGGCAGCATTTCAGAATCCTTTTCTGGGATGTCTCATTCCAATCCCTGTCACTCCTTGAAATTGCCTAGGGAGCTTTAAAAACATCAGTGCCTGGTCCCAAGTTCCCATCCCAACCAGGTAAATGAGAGTTCCTGTGGTGGGGCTGCTGCTGATTCTGGTATACAGACAGAGTGAGGGAGCTCTGCTCTGGTGATTCAACGTAACTTGCACTGCCACATCATTTCAGGACACATCTTAGTTTCAGTCCCTGTGTTGTCCCACAGTTAAGTCACTCTGCCTTCTCCAAGCTCTGAAGGATCCTAGTGGTATCAGGGAAATTACACATGCTTCACAGCTTCTATCATTGTTGGCCTGGGCCCTCAATTCACATGGATCTGACTCCATGCTTGGCTCTCAGTGTCATTTCTCATTTGCATTGGATGGAGCCCTGGAGTTGAGGACATTGGGTACATGCCCAGGATGACCCAGGAAGGGGAGGGAGGATTAGGCACAGTTCTTCCCGGCCTTGTTTCCCCCTGGGCTATCTCCATCACACAGCTGCTTCTACTTTGGTCATTCCAAGGCCTGACCATGTCTCCAGTAGCTCTTTCCTGGGCAGCAATTCTGGCAGCTTCTAGCCCACAAAGATAATGGGTTGGAGGAATATGTTAGTCAGATTTGCCTCACTATAACAAAATACCTGAAATAATCAATTTAAAAAGAGGGAAGGCATTGGGGCTGGGGCTGTAGCTCAGTGGCAGAGTACTTGCCTCATATGTGTGAGGAACTGGGTTCAATCCTTAGTATCACATAAAAATAAACAAATAAAATAAAGGCTTTCTGTTCATCTACATCTACAAAAAAATTAAGAAAGAAAAAAAAAAGAGGAAAGAGATTAGGGATGTAGCTCAGTGTACATGCTTACCATGCACAAGGCCCTGGATCTGATCCCCAGCACCAAAAAGAGGAAAGGCTTATTTTGGCTCACAGTGTCAGAGGGTTCAGTCCATGATCAGTTAGTCCTATTTCTTTTGGGCCTCTGGCAACAGGAACACATAGCAAAGGAAGCTACTCACCTATGGCGGCAAAGAATCAGAAAGAGACCAGCATTGCACAATCTCTTTAGGAGCAAACCTCCAGTGACCTAAAAGCTCTCACTAGGTCTTACCTTTTAAAAGTCTCTACCACTTTCCAGTAGCACTAAGCTCAGGATTAAGCCTTTAATACATGTGCCTTTGGGAGACATTTCAGATCCAAACTATAGGAGGGAGATAACATTTCCTGGGTGGTATCATGTAAATAGGTGCAGGTCTCCAATTATCACCTTCCACCCTTATCCTAAGGCAGGAAGTCTAAAGGACCTGCCAGTCATGCAGGAAGTAAATTACAGAGACAGCATTTGAATCCAGCTCCCATAGCCACCTGTCTTTCCCAGTGCTTCAAACAGCAATACACACACCCCACACACAAGGCAAGAGGCAGAGACAACTAGAAAACAGCCCCACCTTGGTCCCGTGACCATCTAGGCTTCTCCATGAGAAATACTGCACAGGCACTGCTGCAAATAGTCTCCTGACAGTTGGGACTTGGGCAGGAATAGCTGGAACTGGGAAGAGAGAAATAGAAAAGGGAATACAAATGGGATGGCCCTGGCCAGTTCCTGCAGGAAACAACAAAGCATTTCTGTTTTGTTTTTCAGGCCCTACCCTAAAGGCGATGAGAGAAAGAAGGCTTGTCTGTCAGCTCTGTCTGAAGTGAAGGTGCAGCCTGGTAAGCAGGCATCCTCTGTAGGCCTGTGAAACAGAGGGGAACTTCTGCTCTCTCCAGGTAGTACAGGGCACCCATAAAGACAATGGCCAGCCACACACACATATGCTTGGGCCCTTGGGCATTGAATGCTCCAACAATGGAGTTTCCTCTTATCCTTCTTCTGGATACATTTACAGAGGAAGAGAAGCCCTTAACTATGGAACAAGCACAAGAATGGAAGTGTGTTGAGAGATGCTGAGACTAGCAGAGGCAGGGTGGAAAATTCCCACCTGGAGAGCAAAATTCCACCAGGGTTGGTGGCAGATAGCTTCTGTGAAGCTGAGGCTCAGCACATCCTCTTTGATAAGCATCTCCTGGGAGGTGGTGGCTCATTTGTTAGCTGTCTGGAAAGATCTGTGAAGGTCAGAGTCAGGGAGGACAGATCTATAACAGCCAAAGTATAAGAAGTTGCTGGTAACCATGGATGAGAAGCAGTCCTCTGCAAGGTGGGCTGACTGCAGGGTGGACTTTCATGTAAAGTGTGTGTTGGGAACTGTTTTTTGCCTCCACCATGATCATACGTGAGCTCCCAATGCCTCCCTTCTGTCCCTGCACAGGCTGCTACCTGCCCAGCAATCCTGAGGCCATTGTGCTGGACATTGACTACAAGTCTGGGACTCCCATGCAGAGGTGAGTGCCTCCCTTGCCCCCTTCTGCAGTGGCCTTACTTAGTAGTTTGCTGTATCACATGTGCCATGTTCTTTTTTTTTTTTTTTTGGTAGTGCTGCAAAAGCCCCGTATCTGGCTAAATTTAAGGTGAAACGATGTGGAGTAAGTGAACTTGAAAAAGAAGGTCAGTAAAGAATTCTGCTTTAATTTGGGATCTAAATGCTTTTCCTTGCTAGTGCCAGTTTCTTTTGGCCTGTTTAGTTTATTACCAGCTCCCCATAAAAGATGATGGCTGCTACCTCTCAATCTTACCTCTCCCTTGGAGATGGCATGGAACTTGTATATATGACAGACATGCCCACCTTGGAAATTCGCCCCAAGTCAGCTGCATAATCAGAAGGCCCCTTTAGGACTGAGTGGCCTGGGGCATTTGTGACTTAGTTTCCTCTGGCAGCCTTACAGACTGGGGTCATAAATCTTACATCCAGGTGTTGGCAGAGCCATGCTCTCTCTGAAGGCTCTAAAACAAGATTCTTCTTGCTTCGCCAAGCTTCTGGTGGTCTCCAGCAATCCTTGATATTCCCTGGCTTATAGCAGCATCGCCCAAACCTTCACCTCTGCCTTCACATGGCCAGATTTCCCTCTTATAAGGATGCTAGTCATTAGATTTGAACACCACCCCCCATCCAATATGACCTCATCTTGACTTGATTATACCTGAAAAGACCCTGTTTCCAAATAAGTCACATTCTGAGGTTTTGGGTAAGCAAGAATTTTGGAGTAACACATTTCAACCCAGTAGAGGGGATGTGGCCAGCTGCAGAGAGGCCGCTGGCCATTGTGGGGGCACACTTTCCATGGCCTTTCCTACACTCTGGTTCCTAAGGCCCCTGGGAACCCCAGTGTGCAGACATGTTCCTCCTGTCCCACGGACTCACAGTGCCCAACACTGATCCTGGGCATACCTGAGACCTCTCTGTGTATAAAAATGGGGTTCCTGTTTTCAGTGTCATTTAAGCCTGAATATTCTTAGGAAAAGTCTCCTGACCCAGTAATTCCACCCACTGACTCATGACATTTTGGAGGCCCTCTAGGATCCCTGTTTGGCCCCATTGGGCTTTGCAGAATTGATCCCCAAGATTCCTGGGGTTCTCTCCAGGCTCGTGAGCAGGACTTTGCCCTGAAGCCTAACAGGGCTTCTCACTACCCTTGGCCTCTCTGCCTCACTCACAGGTCTTCGATGCCACTCAGACTCTGAGGATGACTCGGGCAGTCAGGATGCTGATGATCAGAAGATCTGCTGGCAGGCAGCCATCTTCAAAGTGGGGGATGACTGCCGGCAGGTGACAGAGTTGACTTAGCAGGGCCATGCCTCTTTTCCCCCACGTTGTAGGCACACTAAAGAGGCAAGCTTTACATACAGAGATGTGAATCTTTGCTTCCCCTCATTTGGTTCAGGTACCATGTAGTAAATTAGGGCTGTGCCAAACCCAGTGATCTCTCCTTCTTGCCCTAACTGCTCTACCTCCAGTGCCCACCCAGAGGGAAATGCCCTGAGGCCAGCAGGGCCCCCCCCCCATTTGTATCCTCCAGGCCTCATGGCCTTATGCCTAACCTATGCCTGAGTACGTAGTGAGTCAAGGCCCTGCTCAGCTATGGCCTCCCTTCTTCTATTACTGGCTTCTCGGCTTCTGCCCTATGTGAACCTCAAGGACCACTAGGAACTGAGTGGGCCAGGGACCAAGGAGAGGCCAGCCAACTGCATCCCATACCTCCTTGGTTCCTAGGACATGTTGGCCCTGCAGATCATTGACCTTTTCAAGAACATCTTCCAGCTGGTCGGCCTCGACCTCTTTGTTTTTCCCTATCGGGTAGTGGCTACTGCCCCTGGGGTAAGTTACCTGAACAGGAGCCCCACAAAAAACCTGTCAATGCCTTCCACTTAGCAGGCCTTAAGATCCATCCTTCCTTCTTTCTTTTCTAGTGCGGGGTGATAGAGTGCATCCCTGACTGCACTTCTCGAGACCAGCTAGGACGCCAGACAGACTTTGGCATGTATGACTACTTCACACGCCAGTATGGGGATGAGTCTACCCTGGCCTTCCAACAGGTAACCAGCAGGGCCTCAGCCCCAGAGGGCTTGTTTATACCCATCCCACCTCCACCACTCTCCTGTTAATCAGCACCTGCTTGCTTCCTTCCCCTGATCTTCAGAGTCCTCCTTCATTAGGGATACCTGTAACCTCCCTTGGCCATCATCATAGGAGCCTAGAGCTGAATTCCCCAGCAGAAAATGAACCTCTGAGTGTGGGAGGTCCTGCACATCAGACCCAGCCATGCTCACTTCTACTGCTGAGGTCTGCCAAGGTGGAGCCAGAGAGCCAGGCTTGGGTCCTGGGTACAGAATCAGGGAGAGCTCCCACAGGTCCCAGAGCCATTGTAGCCCTTTCTACACAGGCACGCTACAACTTTATCCGAAGCATGGCCGCCTACAGCCTCCTATTGTTCCTGCTGCAGATCAAGGACAGACACAATGGCAACATCATGCTGGACAAGAAGGGCCACATCATCCACATTGGTCAGCCGGGCCACAATTATAATCTCCACTCCTTTCACCCTTCAGACTTCAGGGAAGGAAGGGGGCACCCACAGAGAAGAGCAAGCATGCCCAGAGCCACCCATCAGGGAGGGCTGGTGGGGCGGGGGGCATACATGTCAAGCTCTGAGATCCAGGCTGTTGGCCACCAAGCCATCATACTGTAGAGGGTACCCAACTGGGCCCCAGGAAGTTGCCACCCTAGGGAAGTAGCCAGGAGCTCCAGGTCAGGAACCAGGCTTGTTCAAGCTTAGTACAGGCCTCACTTTACTCCAGCCTGCTCCCACCTTCACTTTCTTCCCTCTCTCTTCTTCCTCTGCCTATACCTCCCTGGCTGTCCCCAAGAAAACCTGGCCCATGGCCTGATTGTGGGTTGTGGTATTTCTGAGTCCATTTCTGCTCCTTAAAACAGACTGCCAGGGCTGGGGCTGTAGCTCAGCGGCAGAGCACTTGCCTAGCATGTGTGAGGCACTGATTTGATCCTTAACACCACATAAAAATGAAACAAATAAAGGCATGCCGTCCATCTACAACTATAATTTTTTTAAATGACTTGCTTATTTAAAAAAAAAAAAAAAAAGATTGCCCCCATCCCCACCTGCCCTCACATCTGCCCCAGTTACAGGTGGCTTTGGGGTCTTGCAGACTTTGGCTTCATGTTTGAAAGCTCACCGGGAGGCAACCTTGGCTGGGAACCAGACATCAAGCTGACAGATGAGATGGTGATGATCATGGGAGGCAAGATGGAGGCTACTCCCTTCAAATGGTTCATGGAGATGTGTGTCCGTGGCTACCTGGCTGTGCGGTAAGACCTGGGGCATCAGAATAGACAGCCCCTCAAAGGTGGAGAGGAGAGAGGTGCCAGCAGCACCTGGTACCCAGGCCTTACCTTCTGGTCACCACTCTGTTCACCTCTGCTAGCAATCTGTCCTCACTCTGAACCTCCAGTCACATCCTGCCAATGCCCCTCAGTCTTAGGCTTCCCCTTTAGGGCATCTTACCTACCCTTTAACAATTGCCTGAGCACCTACCATCCCCCAAACTGCATGCTGGAGACTGGTATTGTCTGGTTTCACATGGTATGTCACTTGGCCAAGTCCACATAACATGTGTGATAACATCTAGACTCTAACCCCTCAGTACCTCCTGCCCTGCAGGACAAGGGAGGATCAGATTATCTTTGAAACCATGGCTAGAGGCCTCACATGGTCTGGACAGGGTGGGACCACTCAACCATCCTAGGGTGTGTGTGAACAACCCAGTCCAGGGATGTGCCAGCTGGGGAGCAGCAAGTTGCATGTGAAGGGGCTGCCATAGAAGGAAAGGTGCAGTGGGAATCCAGAGGGACCTGTTGGGGACAGCCATGCCACAGGACTATAGGCAGGGCCACCTGCTCAGGCTGACTTTTGTCTACCCTACAATCCCCATCTCTCCACAGGCCTTATATGGACGCAGTTGTCTCTCTGGTCACTCTCATGTTGGACACGGGTCTGCCCTGTTTCCGTGGCCAGACAATCAAGCTCTTGAAGTAGGTTCCTTAACAGACACACAGACCATCTGGGGGACAGTTGTCCATTGGCATAGGCTCTACCCACGGGATCCTGTTATGTGATTGTAATTGTGATTATCATTTCCTTGCAACTCCAGAGCAGACAGGGTTCCTGGGTGAAACTGTCATCAGATCATATTTGCAGAACAACCCAGCTTCTGCTGGCCACATGAGGTCACATGCAGGCATCCTTTAGTTTCTCGATGTTGCTGACCTGACCCTAAGCCCTGGGGCTGTAGCAGCTTAGCTGCCCCATGCTTAGTCCTCCCCATCCATGGGACCACTTAGGCCTAGAAGCTGAAGGGACAGGGACAAGCCCATACTAGGCCACATATACCCTCAGCACTATTCCCAGATTCTGGAACATGGATTCTAGAGGGTACATATCCAGGGCATGGCCTTCAACTAAACAGATTTGCACAGATGACACAATTCATTCCACAGGCAGAACCACTTCACACTGGAGGCAGGGTTAGGAAGGGAGCTATAGCAGCCAACAGCAACACCCTTTGGTCTTTCTCCCAGGCATAGATTTAGCCCCAACATGACTGAGCGAGAGGCTGCAAATTTCATCATGAAGGTCATCCAGAGCTGCTTCCTCAGTAACAGGCAAGTCACTACCTGCCCATGGTCACAGGGGGGCCAGGGCCAGGCCTAGATCAGGTGACAATGAGCCTGTATTCCCACAGGTCTCTTGTGCCTGTGATTACTTGATTGTAATGGGAACTCTCAAGGAGTAATGGGTGCTGATTCAGGGAGGCTTGGGAATGCTGAGGAGAACACCTGGCAGAGGTTGAAGGCAGGACTTATAGGGTTGTTGAACTTCAGGCACACAGGGCCAAGAGGAGCAGGAAGGGAGCTCCAGATGGTTTGGACACCTTGTGCAGGTGCTGTGTTAGCACTGATGGAAGGGGCAGGGTGGGGACAATTGTCACATATTGATGTGAGAGCCATGATGGGAGGTTGGGTGTAGGTGCTAAAGGCAGAGCCCAGGCTGAGGGGTGAGAGTCAGAGGTGACTTTGAAGTGTCCACTCTGAACAGAGAGAAGGTGATTTGAGCAATTAGGTGATTGCTAATCCACAGAGGGGGGTCTCTTAAAGATGGGGAGGACAGGAGGCTGGGGTGCCTAGTTGCATGGTGAGTCACTCTATACCAAAGCAGGCAGAGAACCAGGGTATAGCCATCTAATCAGGAAACTGCTGGCTGAGCCTGAGAGGAAGATGTAGAGAACCCACCCAGAAAGCCCACAGGGTCTGGTGCCCTAACAGGCAAAAAGAAAGAGGCCTGAAGAACACGGCAGAGAAATGGGAGGTAGCTCAAGATGGATGTTGGGAGCACCCAAGTATTGTCAAATGGCATTTCTATGAAAGCAGTTTGTGGAACAGAATAAAGAGGATCTAAGGTGAAATAAGACAAGCATGTGCTGAGAGTGCGGAGCAGGCTGGGAATAGAAAGAGGGAGGACTATGCCTCCCAAATCAGGGAATGACAGGCCATGGGGCTGAGGTGGTGGCATCTGTACACCTGAGCCTGTTTTAGAGTCTGCTGCCAGCATATTCACACATTCCAAGTTGCTGGGTTGAGCAGGAAGAAGGGTTTAGCAGGTAGGGAGGACTCCCCAGGGGTGAGGGGGTGCCCTGACTGAGCAGCCTCCTTATAGCCTCCCTTTACTCTCTTGCTTTGACCTTCTAGGAGCCGGACCTATGACATGATCCAGTACTATCAGAATGACATCCCTTATTAAGGAGTGGCCCTCTGAAGCCCAGCCCTCTGCCCTGTGTGGCCCTTCCCAAAAGCCACCCCACAATCATGGAGCATGAGAGCATTTCTGCCCCCAGCTGTCCCTCAAGAAGCTCCCACACTAAGGTCAAAATGGGTGAGCTACTGTTGGCCCTGCCATTTCACCCAGCAGCGTGTTTTATAAGAAAAAGAACTGAAGCCCTAGAACCTGGCAACTGCTCCTTCCTTAGGCATGGCCCCATGTGACAATGCTTGGTGATGCCAGAGAGACTGAGATGACAATCATCTGATGGTGCTGTCTATGCACAGGTGTGAATCTTTTGTTTGCACTGGATACATTCCCCACCTGTCTTATTACATAGGTACATGAGGTACATGAAGTATTTTCTTGTGTATAAAAAAATTATATGCAACTTAAGATTGAACAAAATAAAAATCCCAAAAAAATTCTGTGTTGGAATTTTATTTTTGCAGTACTGGGAATTGAGCTAAGGGTACTCCACCACTGAGCTACATCCCCAGCCCTTTTTATTTACAAAGTTTTGGTGAGGCTGGTCTCAAACAGGATATTCCTGCCTCAGCCTCCTGAGTCTCTGAAATTACAGGTGAGCACCACTGTGCCTGGTTTGACTGATGAGTTTATCAGTGTGTCCTAGCTTTGCTTCTGAAGGGGGAAGGCTCAGTGTTACCTGCTTTTCCTCCTTGTGTCCTTTATAGAGGGGAAAGACCCTCCTGCTCGGGAATTGCCCTCATGGGACTTTCGCAGGTTGCTGGCCCGGACACACCAGTTATGGCTTAAGCCTCACACAAATGCCAAAAATAACATTGTATTATCCTCAACTGATTCCTGCCAGCTTCAG
This sequence comes from Marmota marmota marmota, assembly GCF_001458135.2. Taxonomy (NCBI): domain Eukaryota; kingdom Metazoa; phylum Chordata; class Mammalia; order Rodentia; family Sciuridae; genus Marmota; species Marmota marmota. Next base: position 8,178,792 of record NW_026000130.1, on the reverse strand, counting down.
AGCCATCTCTCTCTCTCAGGACTGCCAAGGAGGTTACCCCACTTGTTTTTGTCCTAAGCGCAAGCTTCATTCATTTGCATTTGCTCTAGTCATTCCCATGATGGGCAATCACTTCTGCTGTCATCTCTCTCTTAAAGGTGCTGTGTTCTGGGACTGCAAAATTGTTGCTTGACTAGCTCCTAATAACTTTATCTATTCTAACCCATTATTTTCTCTATCTTAAGCAGGCAAGCAGACTAAGACAGGTGCAGTGTAATCCCAGTGGCTTGGGAGGTTGGGACAGGAGGATCCCAAGTTCAAAGCCAGCCTCAGCAACTTAGCAAGGACTTAAGCAACTTAACAAAATCCTGTCTCAAAATAAAAAGGGCTGAGGATGTGGCTCAGTGGCTAAGCACCGCTGTGTGGTTCAATCTCTGGTAGAAAAAAAAAGAATCGAAGCCAGAAAATAATTTTTTTTTCATTCAAAATATTGGCTAGGGCTGGGGCTGTAACTCAGTGGTAGAGCACCTGCCTCGCACGTGTGAGGCACTGGGTTCAATCCTCAGCACCACATAAAAATAAATGAAGACATTGTGACCATCTATTACTAAAAATGGAAAATAAAGATTGGCTTAATAATGGGTCAGAGGTAAAGAGTACTAAAAATGAAAAATAAAGATTGGCTTAATAATGGGTAAAAATAAAGATTGGCTTAATAATGGGTCAGAGGTAAAGAGAAAACCAATCACCTGAAAGGGCAATGGAATTACTAAAATGATGAAATTACCACAGCATGAAGAATAAGAAAGGTGAACAAGAAGCTCCTATCAACTTAGAATTGCCAGAGTTGATGAAGAATCAATACTCAGCTTCAGGTAGCAGTTGAAGCCTGAGCAATATATGTAAAAGTATAAATAAGAAATTAATGTGTAAGTTAAAACAAGGCTTTAAAAATATTGGAGTGTAGATTGTTCAGTGGTAGAACACTTGCCTAGCATGTGCAAAGCCCTGAGTTACATCCCCAGCACCAGAAATTTTAAAAAAAATGCTAATAATTAAATTAGGGCTGGGCCTGTAGCTCACTGGGTTCAATCCTTAGCGCCACATAAAATAAATAGGGGCTAGGGTTGAAACTGAAGTAGAAGGATCTTGCCTATCCTAGGCAATTTAGCAAGATGATGTCTTAGCAACTTAGATGTCTCAAAAGTATATATTAACCCAAAGAAGGTAGAAAAAGAACAAAAAATAACATGTTGGGCTGCTGCAGATGTAGCTTCATGGTAAGAGTGCTTGCCTAGGATGTGCAAAGCCATGGGTCCATGGGTTCAATCTCCAGTACCACAAAAAAAAAAAAAAAGTTGGTGAGATATAGAGAAATCTTACAATTACAGACTTAAATCCAGCTATATCAATAATTATATTAAATAATGGACTAATCACTCCACTTGGGCTAGAGTTGTAGCTCCATGGTAGAGCACTTCCTAGCACATGTGAGGTACTAGGTTCGAACCTCAACACATTGGGTATTATGTCCATCTAACAACTAAAAATATTAGGAAAAAAAAAAGACTCTTATTAGCTGACTAATAGGTTTTTGTGTGTGTATGTGAGATCAAACCCAGGGCCTCCCAAATGCTACACAACTGCTGTATCCCTCAACTTTTTTTTTTTAATATTTATTTTTTAGTTGTAGTTGAACACATCTTTATGTTTATGTGGTGCTAAGGATCGAACTCGGCCTTGCACATTCGAGGCAAGCACTCTACCACTGAGCCCCAACCCCAGCCCCACAACTCTTTTTGGTATGGAGGATTAAATGTAGAGGTGCTTAACCACTGAGCCACACCCCCAGCACTTTTTATATTTTGAGACAGTTTCTCACTAAGTTGCTGAGTGCCTCTCTGAATTACTGAGACTGGCCTGGTATTCTCCTACATCAGATTGCTAAGTCACTGGATTACATCATCATCCCCATCTCTTAAAGGTGGAATTTATTTATTTTTATTGGTTGTTTTTAGGTGTGTGTGTGTGGGGGGTGCTGGGGATTGAATCCAGGGCCTTGTGCTACCAACTGAGCTATATCCCCAGCCCTAGCTTCCACATATCAGTGAAAATATTCGACCTTTGGCTTTTGGGGACTGGCTCATTTCACTTAGCATAATAGTCTCCAGATCCATCCATCTACTGGCAAATATCATGAAGTCATTCTTCTTAATGGTTGAGTAAAATACTCCATTGTGTCCACTTTCTTTATCCATCCATCTGTTGAAGGGCACCTAGCTTGGTTCTAATAGCTTAGCTATTGTGAATTGAACTGCTATAAACATTGATGTGGCTGCATCACTGTAGTATGTTGATTTTAAATCATTTGGATGTATACTGAAGAGTAGGTTAGGTGAGTCAAATAGTGGCTCCATCCTAGCTTTTTTAAGAATCTCCATACTGCTTTCCAGAATGGTTGCACCAATTTGCAGTCCCACCAGCAATGTATGGGTGCACCTTTTTCCCCACATCCTCACCAACATTTATTGTTACTTATATTCTTGATAATTGCTAAAGTTAAAATGTTGAAAGATGTGCCCCCTAGATGAAACTGAGGTATAAGCCAGGGGTGGTGGCACACACCTGTAGTCCCAGCTACTCAAAAGGCTGAAGCAGGAGGATCACAGTTTAAGGTCGGTCTGAGCAACTTAGTGAGTTCCTGTCTCAAAACACAGAGACTGGAGATGTAGCTAAGTGGTAGAGAGAACTCACCTAGAACAAGCAAGGCTCAGAGTTGAATTCCCAGCACCCAAAATGAAAAAAAAAAAAGAGAGAGAGAGAGATATAAATGTACCTGTGAGGGCTGGGGATATAGCTCAGTTGGTAGAGTGCTTGTCTGTCTTGTGTGCACAAGGCCCTGGGTTCAATCCCCAGCACCACCAAAAAAAAATAAACATAAAAAGTACCTGCTGTTGCCACTTTTTTTCAAGTTTGTATAGAAACCCCTAACCAGTTCAGTTAGGCAATACAAAGAAATCGGTTAAGAATTGGGGGGGGGGCTGGGGATGTGGCTCAAGCGGTAGCGCGCTCGCCTGGCATGCGTGGGGCCCGGGTTCGATCCTCAGCACCACATACAAAGATGTGCCCACCGAAAACTAAAAAATAAATATTCTCTCTCTCTCTCTCTCTCTTTAAAAAAAAAAAAAAAAATTTGGGGGCTGAGCTGGGTGAGCTGGCTCATACCTGTAATCCCAGCAACTCAGGAGTCTGAAAGGAGGATTGCAAGTTTGAAGATAGTGCCTCACTTACTTGCTGAGGCTGTCTCAAAATAAAAAGGGCTGGGGACTTAGCTAAGTGGTAAAGCACCCCTGGGTTCATTTTTTATTTTTTTTTAACATGGGAGACTAGGGTTCAGTACAGTGATCCCAGCACTGCAATTTTTTTTTTTTTTTGAGAAATTTGTTTAATAAGACTTTGATATGGGAAACTTCAGAATTGAAGATGGAAAGATCCAAGGGAAATTATTTATGCAAGACTAGATGAAGAGTGAACAGCTGTGTAGAAATGTGATATAGCAGACTGAAGGGAGAAACCCAGTAAGGCCAATCCACATTCTTTTTGATCTTTGCCTGATATTCCATCCTCCCAGGTATGGAGTGGTAATCTTCTGGAATGAGGGTCTTATGACCTACTGCAATTTTTTATAGTATCATATAGACAAGGAATAATTAACAAAATACATATATAATCTTTGCCAGACATAGTGATATGCACCTGTAGTCTCAACTTCTCAGAACACTGAGATAGAAGAATTTCTTGGGCCCAGAAGTTCAAGGCCAGACTAGGCAACATAGCAAGGCCCCATCTAAAAAAAAAAAAAAAATAGTAGATAGGTAGAAATAAAGCTTATCCAGAAATAATATTTATGTACATGAAAATCCAAAATTAAGGGGCTGGGGCTGGGGCTCAGTGGTAGAGTGCTCGCCTAGAACGTGTGAGGCATTGGGTTTGATCCTTAGCACCACATAAAAATAAATAAGATAAAGTTGTTGTGTCTATATATAACTAAAAAATAAAATAAAAATCCAAAATTAATATCTATAGGCAATTTTTTAAGATGCAGGTCAATATATAAAACAATTTTGTGGGTATGATTGCATCCAAAACCATCAGACACTAAGAAATAATGAAAGATTCATAAGAAAAAAACTAAATGTTGAAAGAAGAGCTAAACAGTAATAGGTATGTTCATGGATTGGAAGATTTAATGTTATGTTTATTCTCTTCAGATTGACGTGTTTTGCTGAAAATACCAATCAAAATCTCCAAGTTTTATATTAGAAATTGACAAGCAGATTAAAAACATATGAGAATACAAAGGGCAAAACAGCTATTTCAATATTGAAGAACAATAAATCTAGCTATCAAGACTTATTAGGACAAATAAAAATTTAGAAATATATTAAAAGGGGCTGGGGATGTGGCTCAAGTGGTAGCGTGCTCGCTTGGCATACGTGCGGCCTGGGTTCGATCCTCAGCACCACATACAAAGATGTTGTGTCCGCCGAAAACTGAAAAATAAATATTAAAAAATTCTCTCTCTCTCTCTCTCTCTCTCTATCTATCTATCTTTAAAATATATATATTAAAAGAGCTGGGATTATGGCTCAGTATTTATATATGACTTATTAAGCTATACTAATCAAGTCATTTCAGACTATTGGTACAAGGAAAGACAAAATAGTGTAAGAGAATATATTTGACTCTCAAAACCAGAGTTATTAGACATAAAATTTTAGACATTATTAGACATAAAATTTATAACTATAACAGAGATGCTAAGGGCTTCAGTGGATGCACACAGCATGCAAGAACAGATGACCAATGTAAACAGAGGTGGAAATCCTAAGAAACAACAGAAATAAAGAATGCCTTCAATGGGCTTATTTGTAGACTGGACATGGATGAGGAGAGAATCTTGAGCTTGAGGATATCAAAAGACTGGTGGTATAGCTCAATGTTAAGAGTACTTATCTAGCATGAGGAAAACCTAGGTTCCATCCCCAGGAACAAAAAACAAACAACGACAACAACAAAAATACACATAATATTTAAGAACTATGGGACAGGGCTGGGGCTGTAGCTCAGTGGTAGAGCACTCGCCTAGCACATGTAAGGTCCTGGGTTCGATCCTCAACACCACATAAAAATTAATAAAATAAAGGTATTATGTCCAACTACAACTAAAAAATAAATATTAAAAAAAGAACTATGCAACCCACAATAAAAAAAAATTAAAAAAAAAAAAAAAAGAAAAGAAGAAAAAAAAAAAAATAAAATAAAATAAAATAAAAAAAGAACTATGGGACAATTATAAATGCCACATACTCATAATGGGAATACCAACCAGAAGAATTAAGAATGAAAGGAACAAGGCCAGGGTCCTAGCTCAGTGGTAGAGCATTTGCCCAGCATGTGAGAGGTACTGGGTTTGAGTCTAAGTACCACATATAAATAAAGGTCCATTGACAACTAAAAAAATTTTTTTAAATTAAAGGAATAGGAGCAATATTTGAATAGTAGGATTCCCCCCAAATTACTGTCAACACCAAACCACAGATCCAAGATGCTCAGAGAACACTATGCTGGATAAATGCCAAAAATAATATAACTAGGCAATATATTCACACAAGGAAATCAAAGACAGACAAATCTCAAGCCATAGGAGTTAAAAAAAAAAAAAAAAAAAAACCTAAAGAGGAGCAAAGATAAGAATTATATCCAGGGGCTGGGGATGTGGCTCAAGCGGTAGCACACTCGCCTAGCATGCGTGAGGCACTGGGTTCAATTCTCAGCACCACATAAAAACAAAATATATTGTGTCCAACTAAAAAAAGAAAGAAAGAAAGTAAAAAGAGAATGAGGTGACTTGTTTAAAATGTTGGGAGAGGGGCTGGGGCTATGGCTCAGCAGTAGCACACTTGCCTGGCATGTGTGATGCACTGGGTTCGATTCTCAGCACCACATATAAATAAAATAAGGGCCTATCAACAACTAAAAAAAAATTTAAAAAAAAAAAAAGAAATCTTTGATACTTAAAAAAAAATGTTGGGAGAAAAACCTACCAATCTAGAATTATGTATCCTGAAAAATTATCCTTCAAAAGTGAAGAAGCTGGGACAATGGTGCATGCCTATAATCCCAGTGACTTAGGAAGACGAAGCAGGATCAAAAGTTGAAGAACAGTCTGAACATTTTAGCAAGACCCTGTCTCAAAAATTAAAACGGGATGGGAATGTAGCTCAGTGGTAAAGCATCCCTGGGATGTGGGGAGGGAAGAAGAAAGAGCATTAAAGAATAAGTGAAGGGGGCTGTGGTTGTGGTTCAGCAGTACAGCTCTCACCTAGCACTTTGAGGTGCTGGGTTTGATCCTCAGAACCACATAAAAAATAAATAAAGGCATTGTGTCCAACTACAACTAAAAAATAAAAAGAAAAAAAAGAATAAGTGAAAGTAAAAGAAGCTTATTTTACATATTAATCGATCTAATAGATAAGAACCTGATCAAAATAATAGTAGTACAACAATGTGTTCAATTATGATTTACATAAAAGTAGAAGACATGACAACAATGATACAAGGGATGAGTATAGGAATTAAGATTATTCGATCATAGGGTATCTGCACAAACCTTTGATTTTTTAAATTGTTTTAGTTTTTGTCTTTTGTGGTTCTGAGGATTGAACTCAGAGTCTTGGAGCTGCTAGGCAAGCGCCCTACCACTGAGCTACACCCTAGCCTGCACTATCCATTAAGACTCTGGCTTAAAATTTAAAATAAGGGCTGGAGTTGTGGCTCAGTGGTAGAGTGCTTCCCTTGCATGCACAAGGCACTGAGTTTGATCCCCAGAACCACATTAAAAAAAACTAAATAAACAAAATAAAGGTATCGTGTCCATCTACAACTAAAAACAGTCTTAAAGAATTTAAGGCTGGGGGCTGGGGATGTGGCTCAAGCGGTAGCGCGCTCGCCTGGCATGCGTGTGACCCGGGTTCTATCCTCAGCACAACATACAGACAAAGATGTTGTGTCCGCCAAAAATTAAAAAAAAATAAAAACACAAAAAAAGATACAAAAAAATATGAGAAAAAAATTAAAAAATAAATAAAAGCACAAAAGGCAAAAAAGTGGAATACAGAATACAAAAATAAAAACAGTAAACAAACAACCCAATCAATAAATGGGCTAAGGAGCTGAACAGACACTTCTCAGAAGAACATATACATTCAATCAACAAATTATATAAAGAAATGTTCAACATCTCTAGCAATTAGAAAGATGCGAATCAAAACTACTCTAAGATTTATCTCACGCCAATCAGAATGGCAGTTATCAAGAATACAAATAACAAATGTACGCGAGGATGTAGGGGAAAAGGCACACTCATACAGTGCTGGTGGGACTGCAAATTGGTGCAACCAATCTGGAAAGCAGTATAGAGATTCCTTAGAAAACTTGAAATGGAACCACCATTTGACCCACTATCTCACTCCTCACCCAAAGGATTTAAATCAGTATGCAGCCACATCAATGTTTATCACAACTCAATTCACAATAACTAAACTGTGGAAGCAACCTAGATGCCCTTCAACAGATGAATGGATAAAGAAACTGTGGTGTTACTCAGCATTAAAAAAGAATAAAATTATGGCATTTTCAGATAAATGGATGGAGTTGGAGAATATCATGCTAAGTGAATTAAGCCAATCACAAAAAACCAAAGGGTGGATGTTCTCTCTAATAAGTAGATGCTGACCTACAAGGAGGGGGGGAATGGGAAAAATGGAGGAACTTTGGCAAAAGGGAGGGAGGAGTGAAGGGGGGGCATGAGGGCAAGAAAGATGGTGGAATGAGATGGACATCATTACCCTAGGTACATGTATGACTACACATATGGTGCCACCCTATATGGTGTACAATCAGAGAAATGAAAAGTTGTGCTGCGATTGTATACAATGAATCAAAATATATTCTGCTGTCATATATACCTAATTAAATAAATTTTAAAAAATAAGAACAGTAAAAAATATATCTCATAAATGCACCTATATCAATAATCACTTTAAACATCCCAGTCTGAGCACATCATTAAAATATTTAGAAGAGGGGCTGGGGTTGTGGCTCAGTGTTAAAGCACTTGTCTGGCAAGTGTGAGGCACTGGGTTCAATCCTCAGCACCACATTAAAAAGTAAAACAAAGGTATATTGTTCTCATCTACAATTAAAAGAAAATAATAATTTAGAAGAAGTCAGGGTGTGGTGGCTCCAGACCTGTAGTCACTGCTACTCCAGAGACTGAAGAGGGCGGATCAAGCACCCAATAGTTCAAGGCCAGCCTGGCAACAGAACAACACCCTGTCCGCCCCCCCACAAAAGAAGAAAATATGAGAATGTCTTTATGATTTCCAGACAAGAATGGTTACTTAGAACTCAAAGCACAATTCTTAAATTTGGAACATAGGGTTCCATCAACAAATTTAACAACAAAGCCTTAAGAATAACTACAAATTAATTAAAAAACTTTTTTTTTTGTACTAGGGATTGAACTCATGGGTACTTGACCACTGAGCCACATCCCCAGCCCTATTTTGTATTTTATTTAGAGATAGGGTCTCACTGAGTTGCTTAGCACCTCGCTTTTGCTGAAGCTGGCTTTGAATTTGCAATCCTACCTCAGTCTTCAGAGCCGCTGCGCCCAGCAAGAAAATATTTTTAAAGGTTATTGCAAGAAAGTATATGTGTACAGGAGTTACATTAAACAATTTCACTGCTAAAATAACAAAACTTGACAAAATAGAAATGGCTTATTTCCACTAATAATATTTCTCACAAATAAAAAAGAAATTCCACAGGAAACCGGCAGTCTGAGTACGCACTAGTAGCTATGCCCAGGGCAAAGAAAGCAAAGCTGCCACAGGAAGGAACACTGCCACCAGGATGGGGATCCTACCCAGAGAGAACCAAAGGATGCTACGGGGACCTAAATAACTACTAGCAGTGGATCCAAAGGAATCACAGACCTCCATGGAAAAAAAAAAAATCTGACCGACCAGCGCCTCCTCCTAATCCCTTAGGCCCAGGCAAATTCACTAATAAATTGCGGACCAACTTCGGACTTGGCTAGTGAGTGCAGCAACTGAGGCTGTGGAGAAGGCCAACCCAAGGCCTGGGACCCGGAGCTCCTTCCTGGATGCAGGCCCTCCTGGTAGAACCGTTGTCTTCTGAGCTGAAGTGCCAGGGTGGGTCGCTAGTGGGTGGGGGGGACATGAGCCTCATGCCCCGGGTATCTCCCCTCAGGCGCCCCAGAAATCACACGAGAGACTAAGGTGCAGGCGGCCACGGCCAGCGTGATGGCTCTAAGCAGGCAGCAGCCCGCGCACGCGCAACTCCAATAGTGGGGACAGCGTGTAGCGCAGGCGGCGAAAGGCAGCATCCGAGCTGAGGTGCGGGAGGCCCTGGTGGATGGCGTCCTGCTTCACCAGCAACACATAGAGCAGCGGCAGTGCCAGGAAGCCAAGCGGGAGCAACAGCAACATCTGCAGCGCACCGAGCGCCCACAGCCTGTGGACCGACAAATGGTCAGATGAGTGGTGGCTGGAGAGGGAACTCAAAAGGAGAACCCACTTCCCTCACCGGGCTCACCTGATGCCTCCAGCCCCTGCGCCGCCCAACAGCCGCTTCTCCTGAAGAAAAAGGGAGCCGTGTCCCTCAATGCAGGATTAGGGGCACTGCGCTAGCCAGATCTCTCCCGGAGGGACAGGGGGGTGGCGGGAGTGTCCCAGCTCCAGCCCACCAGCCCGGGCCCACGCTCACACAGTCGGCCCTGGCCACCTCCTCCATCAGCGAGCCAGAGCAGTCCTGCACCCGGCGAAGCTGAGAGTCCCACCTGAGGGTGACAGGCACGGAGACAAGCAATCTGTTTTAGCGCCACAACCGCCCCTACTCATTTAACCGTACTAACTCCCTTACGGTTCTGGGCCGCCCCGCGAGGTGTCCAGCGCAGCCGCCGCCTCCATCACCTTCCCCTGCAGCTCCTGGAGGGGATGGGAGTGAGGATTCAGGGCTGGGGGAGGAAGCCTCCTGGTGCTGGCTGCCCCAGGTCTGGGAAAGGTGGGTTGGAGGCCGCAGTAGAGTCAGAGGTGACTGGCTCTCAGAGCCGAGGGAGCCGCACCTGAAGGACTCCACTCTGCTCCTGGAAGCTGGCCCAGGCCTCCTCGGTCCGCTGCGCACCCTAGGGTACAACAGTCTTAATTAGACTCGAAAGGACACACCCCTCCCACCCTTCCGAACAGGCCCAGGCTCTATGGACACCTAAAGCTGACCCTCCCACCAAATTGCGGGCTCCTCTCACACCTGCCGTAAGTCCTCCGCCTGCGTGGCGTACTTGGCCTCCACCACTTCCAGCTGTTTCTTTGGGAGCATTCAAGAACTGTCAGATGTCGGGGCACACCATGCACCCGCAGTGCCTCAAGACCCGCTCTGGGCCTCAGGGTCCGCCCCTCGCTCCACTACGGCCCCGCCCACGTTTCCGCTCCGCCCCTGTCGGGCGCTAGGGGTTCAGTCCAAGTACCTGCAGTGCCAGCAGTTGCGTCCCGAGTTGCTGCTGCTCCGCGCGCTGCTGATTCCGTTGTTCCCCTCCATAGTAAAAGAGCTGGGGGCGGGGCTTGTGAGGGCGGGATTTACGGGGCCTCTAGAGGCGGGGGTACTTTGGGGGGGCAGAGACTGGGAGGCAACAGCGGCAGGTACCAGAGCGGGACATTCGAGTAGAACCAAGACTGGAGGCCAACCCATTCCCTGCACATACCTGACTTGACAGCTCCTCCCACTGCTCCTGCAACTGTTGATTGTGTTGCTCCTATGAAAAGGGTTGAGGGGGCAGTCCAGGTTTCTCCTTTAGCCCCGCCTCATTCTGGCCCCCGCCCCTCCGGCTCCGCTCCTTGGGGCACCCCTCCAACCAGGTCCAATTTGTGCCGCTCCGCCGCCTCCAGCAGTTCACGCGTCCTCTCCGCACGCTCTCGCGCCGCCTCGCGCGCTTCCCCTCTTAGAGCCCCGGCCGCCTGGCTCCGCCTCCGTTGCAGACTGCAGAGAGAAACTGAGGCAGGTGCTTCGGCGGGGGGTTGGGGAGCTCAGGATTCTGCGGCCCCCACCGTACGGAGAAGTGACCAGCTGAAGGTCAAGGTCAAAGAAGTCCTCGCCCAGTCCCTGGCATGCCAGACTTCAACCTCCCTTCGGGCTCCCTGGGTGAATAACCCCGCCCGACGACTGGAGCGGAGGTGCGGACTGGGCAAATCAGCCACTCTTGAAACGCGCCGCCTCTCAGGAGGGGCCCGCCCGCCGGCTCAAGCAGCCCTCTCAGGGCACCTGCGCTCGCGCTCGCGCAGTCCTGTCAGGTCGCCCGGTCGAGGCCTGCTCGCTCCTGCGGCCT
>NW_026000130.1:8139687-8167333 GCF_001458135.2 Marmota marmota marmota | reverse complement strand
GTTCCTGTAGGCGCCCGGTGAGGCTCTCGCTCTCGGCCTCGAGACCGCGCACCAACTCCTCCAGCTCCTGCTTCCGCATGCGGCCATCTCGGTTATCTTTCTGGAGCTGCAGTAACTGCTCCTGCGGCTCGGCCATGGCTCCCCCAGCTCTGCCTCGACTCCAGCGACCTAGGGGACCCGCCCTGCAGCCAGCGTCATAATGGGCAGCAGGGGGCGCCCGAGCTCAGCATCACCAAGAGGTGAAGCAGGATCACACTTGTTTCATCGTCTATAAAAATATTATCCAAAACAACAATCCAATCAATAAAAAGTTAATAAAATACTAATGAAAGGTTAACAAAAGACTAATACCTAATCTCCTTTAGCCCCGGCAATTTGAAACAAGATTTGTTTCCCAACATTGCAAATGAAACCTGCCAACTGATCAATCTCCTGTGGAAAAGACTGCAAATGTATCTCAGGATCCATAAATAAGTTCGCTATCTTTTAACCCAACGATTCCACTCCTGAGAATTTATCCCAGAAAGAAAAAAATTGTTAAAAACGCTCTATGCATTTAATGGTTCATTGAAGTGGTTACAGTCACCATCAAAAAGGAAACAACTGTGATTTAAAAGGATTCATTTGAATATTACATGGCATACATAGGGCTATGATGATATCTAGTGAGAAGCAGAATATGGAATGGGGTTGTGGCTCAGCGGTAGAGCGCTCACCTAGCACGTGCGAGGCGTTGGATTCAATCCTCAGCACCACATAAAAATAAAATAAAGGGTAAAAAAAAAAGTAGAATATATTATTAACATTTATTTTGAAATAAAGATTATAAGATTCCTGGGCAAGATCTAGAAACAAACAAGAGAAAGAAACTATTTCATTGTGAGACTAAATTTTTAAAATCTGCCTTTATTTGGTCAATTTCAATTATGAATAATATGGCTCTTGTTTAAACAACTAACCTATGGGGATTGTTTTATTTTCGGCAAGAAGTCTGTTACGTGGCAAAGAATTACTAGATATTCAGGTTATTAGCAAAGAATTACTAGTTACTATGGTACCCATATGAATGTGACACAATGCAGCAACCAGCTGACTTGTGTGGGGTAAGTATGGCTTTACATGGGTTAATCTTGCAATCTCTTAAGTTGGAATCAGTCCCTTAGAAGTCAAAGGTAGGGTGGAGGCTGTATCAGGTCAGGGAAATTCTGTATCTCACTAAGCACATGATGTCTTCCTTTCTTTCTCCCTTGCCTACACCCAAACTCTTTTTATTTTGAGACAGTCTCCTTAAATTACTCACAATTTGCAATCCTCCTAACTCAACCTCCCAGATAGCAAGGGATTATAGGCATATACCACAAAGTCTGGCTAAAAATTTATTTTGTGTAGCTGTTTTGCGTGTTAGGGATTGAACTCAGGAATGTTCAACCTCTGAGCTACATCCTCAGCTCTTTTTATTTTTTACTTTGAGACAGGGTCTCCTTAAGTTACCAAGGTGGGCCTCAAACTTGCATCCTTCTGACTCAGCCTCCTAAACCACTGGGATTACATATGTATGCCTCTGTACCCAGCTAAAATCTGTATTCTTTTTTATTGATTGATTGATTGATTGATTGATGGGGAGAGGTTTGAACTCAGGGGCACTCAACCACTGAGCCATATCCCCAGCATTTTTTTGAATTTTATTTAGAGACAGGGTCTCAGTTGCGTAGTGTCTCGCTCTTGCTGAGGCTGGGCTTTGAACTTGCGATCCTCCTGCCTCAACCTCCTGAAGCGCTAGGATTACAGGGATGCGTCACTGCACCCATCCTAAAATTTCTATTTTCTAATGGCTACCATGATATACTTGTGTTATAGCATAGTGACCACTCCCCCACCCACCACCATCACAATTTTATACTCTGAAATCTTAATCTCTAAGATTTAAACCTCAGAATGCCACTGTATTGGGGGTCTTCCCAGAAATAATCAAGATAAAATGGGAAGGCTCACACTTGTAATCCCAGCAACTCAGGACACTGAGGCATGGGTATCTTAAGTTCAAGGACAGCCTGAGCAATTTAGTGACTCTGTTTAAAATAAAAAGAACTGGGGTGTAGTTCAGTGGTAAAATACTTGCCCAGCATGCATGAGGCTCTGAGTTCAATCCTAGCATCACAAAAAGAAGAAAAGATGGGTTCATTAGACTGGGCTCTAATCCAAAGTGACTGTAGTGCTTATAATAAAACAGAACTTGGGCACAGGCTCACACACAAAACAGTGTTCTGTGTTAAGACTGGAGTCTGCTATAGCAGCCAAGGATGTACCAGAAGCTGGGAGAGAGGCCTGGATCAGAGCCTCCCTAATAGCCTTCAAAGGGAGTGCAACCCAGCTGCCACCTTGTCCTGGACCTCCAGTTTCCAAAGCTGAGAGACAATGAATGTCTGTTGTTTGTGGAGTTTTATTACAGCAGCCCTAGGAAATAAATCCATTCACATTACACCATTGTATCTGTCTATAAGGAGCCCAGTTGTGCACATAGTTTTCAGGTGGGGGGGGCGGTTACCACTCCACATATACAGAAAAGAATGAGATCTATGCACATGTCTTACAGCGGGAGGACCCAATCACTCCATGGACCCCCTAATGGTGGCTTTGAGGGGAGCACTGGGGGCCATATTAGCATGGCCATGGAGGTCTGAGTCCAACAGGAGGATGTTGGGCCCACCTCTGATGCTTCACACCAGAGGCTAACCATGACATTAGTAGTTTCAAAAAGACACATCCAGGGAGCTGGGGATATAGCTCAGTTGGTAGAGTACTTCCCTCTCATGCACAAGGCCCTAGGTTCAATCCCCAGCACCAAAAGAAAAAAAAAAAAAAGACACATGTAGACTGGGGTTATGGCTTAGTGGCAGAGTACTTGCCTAGCACATGTGAGGCACTGGGTATGATCTTCAGCATCACATAAAAATAATTAAAGATAATCATATCCACCTACAAAAAAAAAAAAAGGACACATCTTTCCAGGGCAGCCATGGGTGCTGGTACTCCATGCTGTGGCCATAGAGATGGCAGGGACCATAGCACTGAGAGCCTGTGAGGCCAATTTCACCTGCCAGAAAGTTCAGGGTGCAGGCTGACAAAGGCACTGCGGGACGGTGATATTTAGATTGGCAGTTTGCCTCTAGCATCCCACATAATCACCTCTTCTATCAGGACTCCAGCCTGCACGTCCTCTTCCTGTGGTCTCAGCAGGTCTCCAGATCCTATCACTGGATAAGCATTTCGACCCCTTTTTACAGATGCAGAAACTGAGGCTCAGCATGAGAGGTATCTAGGCAGTGGCAGCAGAGGTGCCACCTGCCCCCTTATGAGTTACAAGTGAAAAGTTGGAAGTATCTAGCCATAAAGACAATGACATTGCCTTGGTCCCTGGGTTTACTTTTCTGCAGCTTGGGAGGAGTTATATGGGCAGGTGGGATTACCAAATGTGGGTGAAGTCCAGCTTCCTCCCCACTCATTCCCATTTCACCCCCACCCTGCATCTGGACCCTAAAATCTCAGCCTGTTGCTAATTATGCCTCTTGGGGAAATTTGGGCTGCATGACTGCCGGGAAGAGGCACAGGTGGCAGGAATCAAGGGAACAGAAAGCCTCTTGACCTTAGTAACTTAAAGATCCATGGGGAACTGTGGGGAACCCTACTCCCACCCTACCTACAAACCCCAACCATAGTCCAGTGGGCTAGTTCTGAAGCCCCAACTCTCCCAAACCCAGTGGCAGTGTTGCTTTCCCAATCTCTGTGCTTCAGTGATGCCGGATGTTGCTCCCTCTGCCAGAATCATCTGCCTCCACCCACCCACCCACCTGTGTCTGTTTTGGACCATTTCTGTTCTTTTTTTTTTTTTTTTTTCAGGACTCAGTTTCAATATACTCCTTTCCATGAACATTTCTGGTTAGGAGCTGCCTCCTCCCTTCATGGCAAGGCCCGCTTCCTGGGCATTTCTCTGGGACACCAGTTGCTCTCAGGCACAGAACAGGAGTGAGAGTGGTCTGAATGACCATCCTGCACAGATTTTCTAAAGGTGTAATGAAGTCAGAATTACAGCTGATTATAAGCAGCCTAGTACCTGTGGGCATACCCCCTCCAACATTCATGAATAGTACTTTATAAATGTTTTTAACCATAGAAAAGCAGCCAGTTAGGGTGGTGGCATGCCTATAGTCCCAGCGACTAAGGAAGCTGGTAAGTGAGGATCACCTGAGCCCAGAACTTAGAGGCCAGCCTGAGCCAATTACTGAGACCAGGTCTCAAACCAAACAAAACATTTAAAAAGCTGGGAGAATTTTAGGACAAGGGCTATAAATAAGTGGCACAATACTTGCCTAGCACTACCCCATATTCCATCCTCAGCACAACAGAAAGAGAGAGAGCACATGAGCGCAAAAATGCACATTGGTGTGCTAGATTATTTTTTTTATGGTACTGGGAATCAAACCCAGAGGTACTCTGCCTCTGAGCTATATTTTAACCCTTTTTATTTTTTATTTTAAGACACCGTCTTGCTAAATTGCCTAGGCTGGCCTTAAACTTGGAATCCTCGTTCTTCAGCCTACCAAGTAGCTGGTATTACAAGTATGTGTAAGCAAGTACCTGGATTCCATAGCTGAGGGGTTCTTCCACAGGTGTCAGACACATCTATTCATCTCCCTACTTCAAAGGAAGCTGTGGGCTGGACATGGTTGTGTACACCTGTAATCCAGCAACTTGGGAGGCTGAGGCAGGAGAATCACAAAATCAAGGTCAGCCTCAGCAACTTAGCAAGGCCCAAAGCAACTTAGTGAGAACATGTCCCAAATTTTTTAAAAGGGGGCTGAGGCTAGGCACAATGGTGCACGCCTGTAATCCCAGCTGCTGGGGAGGCTGAGACAGAATCACAAGATCAAAGCCAACATCAGCATTCTCGAGGCACTAAGCAACTCAGTGAGACCCTGTGTCTAAATAAAATACAAAATAGGGCTGGGAATGTAGATCAGTGGTTGAGTGCCCCTGAGTTCATTCCCCAGTACACCCTGCAAAAAAAAGGGGGGGGCGGGCTGGGGTGTAGTTCAGTGGTTTAATCCCTTTGGGTGTGTGGGGTAAATCAATGGTGGTCTTCATTGTTAAATGTCTAATATTTACTTTTATATTTATTATATAGTCCTGTGAGACCTTCAGGATAAGCTAAGAAATCAATAAATGTCTGCTCAGCCAGGCACAGTGGCTATAGTCCCAGGTACTTAGGAAGTTGAGGGAGGAAGATCAAAAGTTTGAGGACAGCCTAGGCACCTTAATGGAACCCTGTCTCAAAATAAAAAAAGGGCTGGGGGCTGGGGTTATAGCCCAGTGGTAGAGCATTTGCCTAGCATTTGTGAGGCACTGGGTTCAATTCTCAGCACCACATATAAATAAATAAAGACCCATTGACAACTAAAAAAAAAATTTTTTTTAAAAGTGGGGGCTGGGGTTGTGGCTCAGCAGTAGAGCACTTGCCTAGCATGTGCGAGGCACTGGGTTTGATCCTCAGCACCACATAAAAATGAATAAAATAAAGGCATGTGTCCCACAACAACTAAAAAAAAAAAATTAAAAAGTGGGGGGGGGGCTTGGAATGTAGCTTAGTGGTAGAGTAACCCTGAATTCAATCCCCAGTAACAGCAGAGGAAAAATCTATTAAATAACAGAAAGAACATTTATAAAATCTATGCCTCTTTTACAGACCTTAGTTATTTTTGAGAATAATAGAAAACTATTTAAGTAATCTGTGCTATAACAAGATAATGAAGTTGGGGATATAGCTCAGTGGATTCCATCCCCAACACTGAAAAAATTAAAATAAAATTCAAACCCTCCTTTCCCATTCTCATACAAAGTTCTCTAGTACTTGAGTCCTTCCCCCTCTTCCAGCCTGTTGACATTCTCTCACTTTCAGATTGAACTACATTTTAGTCTTTTCATAAATCACACATGGGTTATGCAGTCTGTAATTTGAAAATTCCAAATCCAAAATGTTCCAAAACTTAATCTCTACTTATTTTTGCATAGTAGGGGTGGGGTGGGGTCTCTATGTTGTCCAGGCTGGTCTCCAACTCATGAGCTCAAGGATTCTCCCCAGTAGTTGGGACCATAGACATGCCACAACACCTGCCATTGAAAACCAAAATTTTCTGAGTATTGTCAGCACATTTCCTTTTCCAGTTTTTGGATTAGGGGTGCTCAACTGGTAAAGTCTATGCAAATATTTCAAAATAAAAAAATCTTTGAAATCTGAAATGCTTCTGTTTCCAAGCATTTTGGACAAAGGATACTCAACCCTGTCCAAAAATAGATATTTTTGTTGTTTTGTTGTTAGTTGCAGTGCTGGAAACCCATCAACATGCTAGGCAAGTACTCTATCACTGAATAAAGATATTTATTCTTAAGTTTTAGGTGGACACAATATCTTTATTTTACATTTATGTGGTGCTGAGGATCGAACCCAGTGCCTTGTGCATGCTAGGCGAGCACTCTACCACTGAGCCATAACCCCAGGCCCTCCCTAACCCTTTAAAAAAAATTTTTTTTTGTAGTTGACATAGTGCCTTTTTTTTTTTTTAAAAGAGAAGAGGTGAGAGAGAGAGAGAGAATTTTTGATGTTTATTTTTTAGCTTTTGGCAGACACAACATCTTTGTTTGTATGTGGTGCTGAGGATCGAACCCGGGCCGCACGCATGCCAGGCGAGCGCGCTACCGCTTGAGCCACATCCCCAGCCCCCATAGTGTCTTTATTTAATTTACTTACTTATATGTGGTGCTGAGAATCAAACCCAGGGCCTCACATGTGCTAGGCAAGCACTCTACCCCTGAGCCATAACTCCATCCCTTTAAAAAAAAAATATTTTGTTTAGTTGTAAATGGACACAATACCTTTATTTCGTTCATTTATTTATATGTGGTGCTGAGGATTTAACCCAGTGCCTCACACTGTAACGGCTCTACTGCTGAGCCCCAGCCCCAGCTCCCCACAACCATTTTTTTTTTATTTTTTAAGATGGTCTTGCTAAGTTTCTTAGGACCTCATTAAGTTGCTGAGGCTGCCTCAACCTCCTGAGATCCTGAGATTACAGGCGTGCGCCATTGCATGTGGCCCTTAATAACTTTTATATGCTGGTCCATATACAGGGAAAAGCCTTCCTTTGAATCATGGCCCCTGTGAAGCCTTTTCTGATCTCTTAGTTGTTGTGCCCTGTTTGAACAATTTCTATCATCAGTCTTTTTAAAAATCTTTTTTAGTTGTAGATAGATATACCTTCATTTTATTTATTTATTTCATGTGGTCCTGAGGATTAAACCCAGTGCCTCACACGTGCTAGGCAAGTGCTCTACCACTGAGCCACAATCCTAACCCAATTTCTATCATCAGTCTTTATTCACATAGAGCTCCCTATTTAATTTTTTTTAAGATGGACACAATATCTTTATTTTATTTTTATGTGGTGCTGAGGAATGAACACAGTGCCTCACATGTGCGAGGCAAGTGCTCTACCTCTGAGCTATAACCCCAGCCCCAAGCCCCCTATTTTAATTGTTGAGGATTCAATTATATATGACTTAGCAGTCACTTCTGAAGTTTAGATGATGAGGTTTTTTATTTATTCCTTTTTGCCTACTGGGAAGGGGAAGGGAAAATAAACCACTATTCCAACCAATAATTCATTTAGTTGCTTCCCTTAGGATCAATTCCAGGTTCTCTCTGACGCCCCCCGCCCCCCACCTCAACTCACCACATTTAGCCAGGTGACATTCGTTCTCCTGGACTCTGGCCCCTTCCAGCCTCTCAGTCATTCCTCGGGGCTCACTCTTCCTCCCTCTCTCAGTGTCCTCTCTCACTCTGTGTCCTGGGGTTAGCCATCTCTCCACTGTGATGCCCACATCCCACCTCAAGACTAGATTCCCATCTATCCAACTCCCTGCTCATCCCCACGAGAAGGCCCCCAGCACAGCCCACAGAAACTCCCTTCCTTGGTCCTGCTACCTCTCCTCTAGTTGCTGGGCCTAGAATCCCTGAAAGTGTCATGCTTCCCCATCTCCTCACACACTCCTCCTGCAACCACCCTTCAGTACTGGGATCCCCTCTATCACCAACTCCTGACCTATCGATACCTCCACCTACTTGCCTATGAGTGGGGAGGTCACCTGCCTTATCTGATATTTACAAAGAGTAAACAAACTGCTGCTTGTCAAGCACACAGACCTCTGTTGCTCAGTTGGTGACTCAGAAGTATCTTTTAAATAGGCTTTCAGAGAACATCCAATTCTGCCCTCTTCTAACCACCTCCGATGCCACCACTCTGGACTGGATCATTCATGAATCCCCTAATAGTCTGTTTGCCCCCCTACATCTTCCCACAGCAGCCAGAAGGGCCACTAAACCCTTCAGTGGCTTCCACCTTATGAAGTACAAGTCCAAACTCCTACAAGTTTTTTTTTTTTTAAATATTTATTTATTTATTTATTTATTTTTTTAGTTTTCGGCAGGCACAACATCTTTGTTTGTATGTGGTGCTGAGGATCGAACCCGGGCCGCACGCATGCCAGGCGAGCGCGCTACCGCTTGAGCCACATCCCCAGCCCCTCCTACAAGTTTGCAAGGCCCAGCACCAGCTATATGGCTCCTCCCATTGATGGACCACAGGGCCCAGAAAACTGCCTCCTGCCACTCCTCAGACACATATGCCTGCTGCAGGGCCTGTGGCCTGGGCAACTGCTCCTTCCTCTGCCCAGTCCCTCATCACTTCTTTTGGGCTTCATCCTAATCCCAATTCTTGGGGAAGCCTTCCCTCCCACCCCACCCTAAATTGCAACTTCCTTTGTCTTCATGCCCATGGCTTTCAGTATTGCCCAGGTGCATTTCTTATTACCCGGAGCAGGAACTTGACTGGGATGGAGCCTGGCATATAAATTGGTATTGAATGGACAAATGAAGCTCATGTCTTCACTGCTGAGTTCTGATATCTTGACCAAAGGCCCAGGCTATTTTTGGGAGGTGCTGGGATTTATAGCACTGGCAGGTGTGTCCCCAAGCCATGTTGTTCTGATGAACCACAACCAACCCCTTGCCCGTGTATGGAAAATCTGCCCTTCACCCTCATGCCTCCCTTGCCTCCCCTCCTGTCCGCAGAGACACACCTGGACACCTGTATCCCTATCACATGGATGCCTGCTGAGACCACTGATTACCAAGGCAGACAGAAGGCAGGCCATACAGCTGTCCCTCCTTCCAACTCTGAGCAAGTTCCCCAATAGTGCCTCCTGCCTCCTCCCAAGGGACGGAAGCTGGACAACATTTATCTTCCTTTGCTGTGTCCCCTTCCCCAAGAGCAGACAGGCCATATGGGAACACATGAAGGTGAGACCTCAGGTTTGCTATAGTGCTCTGGTACAAGCAGGGTAGGAAGAATAGGGGTGGGGGATCTGAGAACAGTGCTGCCCTGCTTCCTGGGAGGCACACATACCATGGCCTAGAGAATGCTTCTGTGAGAATACCAACATAGGCCAGGCTAAGATGGAAACAACCACCTCCCTGCCAACTCAGATTCAGGGTCACACCTGCCTGCACTTTTTTTTTTTTTTTTTGGTAGTAGAAACTGAACCCAAAGGGTGCTTAATCACAGTCTCTACCTGCAGTAACTACTGTAGGCTCCTGGTGGCCTTACTAAGCATCAGGGTGAGAGCCATCTTTCGACAGAATCCCCTGGGGATGTCCAGTAGCGAGAAGAAGGTGAATCTAACTCCTTCCTCCCTATCAAATCCTGCTATGATTTGGCCTTTAAGGTCCTTCATGACCTGGATGGTGCCTGGCATGTGTCTCAATTGCAGCCCCTCACCGTTTCTCTGACCACAGGTAAGCTTCCAGCAAGAGCCAGACAAGTCCACCCCACCTTTGAATTCAATGTTTTTACCCCAGCACATCATTCCCACTGCCACTGTATCAGGTTAGACCCTCCCAGATGAGGAACAACTGAGTGCCGATCCCAGGCAGTGGCTCTCTGACTAGGTGACACAAGCAAACTGGGGGTGAAACACAGACCGTACTCTGAGCATTGAGTCAAGCAAATGAGCTCATACTGTTAAGCATCTGAAGGAGGGGCTTGATAAGGTGAGATCTGGTCGTGTTTATTCCCATTGTTGTTATCCTCATCTACCTGGCTCTCCTATGGAAACATAGGATCCAAGAAATAAGGAACCACATCTGTGCAACTTCAGGACTCAGAACACAATACACATAAAGATGATGCTCCTCTGAAATGACTTAGATGCACAGCCTCCTAACAGGTCAGCAATGATTGGTACTGGCCCTAATCTCATACCAGGCATGATCAGCTTTGTTCCTTGTGACTAAAAAGAGGAGCTGAACATGAAATAGATTAATCCCCAAACTGTTCATGGCTGACATTTTCCTAAATTTCTCAAGAAGACTCACAGCAGCTGGGTCAAGGAACATACAAGCTTATCCACCAGACCAGTGGCCCAGGGCAGGGCTCTCAACAGCACAACAGCTTTCCTTCTGACTGGATAGTTGTGCTTCCTGTACAATAAGCGGCCGCTCAGTGCTGAGAACAGCCCAAGTCCCCAGGGCAGACTAGACTCCTGCATATCGACAATGCCTGCCAAGGTCCTAGACAGTCCTGAGGATCTGCCCTAGCCCTCCCCACTGGTCTGATTTCTATAGGCCAGAACCCCCCACCCCGACTTTTTTTTTTTTTGAGTAGAAACTGAACCCAAAGGGTGCTTAATCACTGAGCCATGTCCCTGGCCCTTTTTATTTTTTGAGACAAGGTCTAAGTTGCGTGCCTTGCTTAGTTGCTGAGACTAGCCTTGAACTTGCAATTGTCCTGCCTCAGCCTCCTGAGTTGCTGGGATCACCACCACACCCGCTCAGAGTTCATCATTTTTTTTAAATTGTAGTAGGACACATTAACTTTATTTTATTTATTTATTTTTATGTGGTGGTGAGGATCTTTTTTTTTTTAACACTGGGGACTGAACCCAGGGGTTCTTTACCTTGTAAGTGCTAGGTGAGAGCTCTACCACTGAGCCACAACCCCAGCCCCCAGAGCTCATCTTAAGGAATTAGCTTCTGCATGCCCTGGGTCATCTAGGGCATGCAGGCTTTCTGGTCTCTTGAGGAACCTGCAACCTACAATACTGCCTCCACCTGAATTCCCCTTGGCCTGACCATCATTCTTCCTCAGTCCTGGTCCCCATGCTATTAATTGGTGACCTCCCCCTTCTGTGCAATTTCCTGGTCTGTGGGAGCTTCCTGTGCCTCCCAGATGGCTCCTTTCTTCCCTAGGCTTGGGCTGAGATAGGTTGTCAGGCAGCATGACTAGGTGCCCAGGCAAGGGCTACAGGACAAGAGTCCAGGCTGCTAGAGTGTAAGTCTTGTACACACCCACACTTTCTTAATTAGATTTTGGAAAGGTGATCAGTGTGGATGTCATATATTATCTAAGAAGCGATGGAGGAGGGTACAGCACCCCATAATCATCAGCAGTAATTTGTAGCCCAACACCTGAGAACATTTTTGTTCTTCCTTGATAGCATTGGAGATTGAACCCAAGATTGTTGTCTCTGAGCTACATTCCCATTTTTTTTTTTTAATACTGGGGACTGAACCCAGGGGTTCTTTACTACCTAGTTACCTCCCCAGTCCTCTTGTTGTTATAGATGGACAGCATGCCTTTATTATTTTTTTTATGTGGTGCTAAGGATCAAACCCAGTGCCTCACACATACTAGGCAAGCACTCTGCCACCAGCCTTTTGTTAGACTGAATCCAAGTTGCTGAGGTTGGCCTCAAACTTGTGATTCTCCTTTCTGGGCCTCCTGAGTCACTGGGGTTATGGGCTGCACCACTGCACTGGCCCCAGTCCTTTTTTTCATTTTGAGACAGGGTTTCAGTAAATTGCCCAGCCTGACCTTGAACTTTCAGAACTCTTGCCTTAGCATCTCAAGTACAGATGTGTGCCACCATGCCAAGCAGTACCTGAGAACTTTTAATGACACCACCTGTTTAAAAACAAAACAAAAACAAAAAAAAAAACAGGTTGTTTTGGCAAAGAGCCATTCAAAAGCTTCCTACTTTTGCTGTACAGCTTAGTAAATGTCCTTTTAGAAAGACATGAGGATACCTTCAAATATTCCTATCTACAATTTGATTTGCAAACTATCAAATTCATAAAGCTTAAAAGCATTTCAACATTCAACATCTCAAAAAAACCTACTTTCCATGTAGTCTTCCTCAGGATGGTACTAAAGGAAATGAGCTACCAAGACAAGCATGCAGGAAAGAGCACACACAGAACCCAGAAGACAGGGCTTTCAATGTAGGAACAAAGGCAGGAAGAACTCTGGCCCATACCTGTCCAGGATACCCACAGGCTTCCAGAAAAAAACAAACAGAATAGAGTGTCTGCATAGAAAGCTGTACTGGAGGCATTTCACAAAGCCAAAATGTGATGGAAGGGAAACAAATCAAAGTGAGCAACTGAGGCCTCGGAAAGTAGCTCAGTGGTACAGTGCTTGCCTAGAACCCATGAAACCTTATGTTTAATCCCCAGCACTCCCCTTCAAAAGTGAGCCAATCAGATTATTAACCTCAACAAAAATAAGTTGCGGGGCTGGGGATGTGGCTCAAGCGGTAGCGCGCTCGCCTGGCATGCGTGCGGCCCGGGTTCGATCCTCNAAAAAAAAAAAAAAAAAAAGTTGCACAAAAAAAGATTAAAGGGGCTGTGATGTTAGTTCAGTGGCAGAGCACTTGCCTAGCATATGTGAGGCACTGGGTTTGAGCCTCAACACCACATAAAAAATAAACAAAATAAAGGCATTCTGTCCATCTACCAAAAAAAAAAAAAAAAAAAAAAAAAAAAGGATGTGAAGACCTGGCTCAGCAGTAAACAAGCTTATGAGGTGATAATGAGTATGACTTGGCAAAATGCACCTTGCATGTATTCTCTAAATGAAAGAGACATTTAATAGTATTTAGAAATGTAGAGACAAAGGCAAAAGAAAGTGCTGAATTAAAAGTGTTGATTATACAAAATGGGATGGGTTGAGAGGAACATCAAACCTTGGTACTTTAGATTGAACCCAGGGGTATTCTACCACTGATCTGCACCCCCAGCCCTTTGTACTTTTTTTTTTTTTTTGAGACAGGGTCTGGCTAAATTGCCAAGGCTGGCCTCAAACTTATGATCCTCCTGCCTCAGCCTCCTGAGTCACTGGAATTGCAGGTGTGTGCACCACTGTGCCCAGCATAGACTTTTTTCCTTAAGCACCATTCAATTAAACTGTGATCAGAAGTTACTTTGATAAAAATAAACAAAAAAATATTAAACAATTGAACAGAACTTACTAAGATTTAAATTAACAACATAGGGCTGGGGATGTGGCTCAAGTGGTAGTGCGCTCGCCTGGCATGTGTGCGGCCCAGGTTCGATTCTCAGCACCACATACAAAGATGTTGTGTCTGCCGAAAACTGAAAAATATATATTAAAAAAAAAACTCTCTCGTTCTCACTCTCTTTAAAAATAAATAAATTAACAACATAAACATTCTTTTTTGAGGTCTAGGGTCACGGGGCTCATCTGCTGCTGCCCTGGAGCTACCACGGATGTCTGCTGTCCACTCAGGGGTCTCTATTGGCAATCACCTTCCTGGGACCATCCAAGTTCCTCCTGCTGAGTCTTCATTCAGGGATTTCCACCCCAGTGGCCCCAGTAGACAAATACTATCCTCTTTTCCTTCCTCTTCAGACCAAGTAGCAGGAAGAAGCAATGTCAGAACAAAGCACTCCCCTTGTCCCAGCTCTTCATTGGCTCCACCCCTACTGCTAAACAGGGGCCATGGGCACTGGCCAGACCTCCTCCTCATCCCAGCCACCAGGTCCTCGCCCACTTTTAACTGTCCACACATCTGCTCTTTCCTGGATGGCTTCTGCCTGCTCAGGACAACGTTGTCTATATTGTTGACACTGAATGGTTAGTTCCCTGGCTCAGGATCCACAAACACCTCTGCACCTGGCTCTAGCCCCAGCTGGAAGGGGGTAGACAGATGCCCATCCCAGGTCTTACCCTCCTAGGACCTTGGAACTCTTTTGTCAGTTTACCAAAAAATGGTCACATAAAGCACAAAGGCTCATGCCGGATAGTTTTCAATCAAGCTTTTAATGAAAAGATCATAAAAT
The DNA here is from genome assembly GCF_001458135.2 of Marmota marmota marmota. NCBI lineage: Eukaryota > Metazoa > Chordata > Mammalia > Rodentia > Sciuridae > Marmota > Marmota marmota. The sequence continues at coordinate 8,153,085 of NW_026000130.1, read as the reverse complement.
AACAGTTTCTCATCACTGTACATTAAGACTGCACGCTTCTGGAGAGATCAGTCATCGGCGAATCGCTTTTCTATGACACTGGAGGGCTGCATACCTGCAGCTCTGACCTGAATTTATCCAAACTCTAGAGAGAAGTGAACTCAATGATGAGTGACAACGGCGGTGGCCAGTACAGGAGTGCGATCCCGGTGTCCCTCCCCCTCTCTGGGAAGGGTATAAACTAGGACATGATCCCTCTTCCGGTTCCAATTAAAACAGCTATAACCCCATCTCTTCCCCTCCCCTCGAGGTATTTGTGAATGGGCCAGAGCCCAACCTGGGGACCCTGGGGGGAAGCAAATGATGGGTGGGGTAGAGAGGATCCCCTCAGCACCTGGCCCCACAGGGCCCCACCAAGTGGAGGGGGGGGAGCCCTGGGGATCCTCCTTGCCCCCAAGTGAGGTCTGTTATGCAGCATTCTTGAGGTCAATAAATTACAGCAATAAATAGCAAGGTGAGGTAGGGGGAGGGGTTCCTGGTAGAAAATTAAACTGGGGTGACTGAAGCTGGGGGATTCCTAGGAAGGGGGGTGGTCCTGGGCAGCCTCAATTCCCACAGCTCCTACCATACCCAGTTTGGAATGTCAGACTGAGGCTCTGGTTAGGTCCCTCTCCATTCCCTCATTCCTGGCATCCAATTCACAGGTTCAGTAACAATGGCCCCAATGTGACTCTGGGGAACAGGACAACCTTGGTCCCTTCAGTGGGGCATGGCAGGGCCGAGCACCCCTGTTATTCTCAGGCCTGGTGCTTATAGCTTTTGTCCCCCAAATCTGGGGGCAGGACGGATGCAGCACTTGTTCCCTGAGCCCTGCCCTTCTGGCTGCCCAGGCCAGCCCCCCTCCACTCCCATCATCAATCAGGATGGCCACAGGAGGGGGCAGGGGTCTGCTGCCTGCAAACCCAGCCAGATCGCACTCCTGCACAGGGGCCTGAAGTCCAGTGAATACTGACAGTTTGGGGGCATCAGGCAAATGGCCCACTGCCCCCCAGTGGTGTTGGACAGGAAACACACCCCCGGCTGTATGAAATCGGGAGTCAATCTGGGTCCAGAGTGCTCATTTCACAGGCTGAGGTGTATGGCTATGCTGCAAGTCTCTGAGATTCTTATTTGCTTAAAGGTTCATCACTTCTTTTTTCCTTTTTTGCAATCCTGAAGGAGCCCTTGCTGTGGCTCGGTCCAATGGGAGTGAGCAGTGGCAGAGCCCGGCCTGCCACTTGCCCATTCACCCCAAGTCTGAGAAATAAATACATTCATCACTGCACAAACATATTGATACAAAAACAACACTGTTAAGAGTGTTTGCACCGTCTGTGTTGTAAGGATCAGGCTCAGTAAGCCTCTTCCCCTGCATGGGGTGGGGGGTGGAAGCCCAGTGGAGTCAACTGAGCTGTGCAAAGGTCTCTGCTTTTTGGCTTGAGTGAAACCTTCACATCAATTCACCCCCTAAGTATCACTGGCAGAGTAGGAGGGGGAGCTCACCTCCACCCTGGGGCCCAAACCCAGACTTAGGTCCTGTCACCAGAGCTGATTGCCACCCGCTGCTGGCCAGGACTACGGAGGTCCTGGCCAGGAGGCCTCAGGAGCTGATCAGCACTGGCCTAAGCTCTTTGGTGCCAGCTGGGCTTGGAGAGCCCCCAGGGATGAGGATGAAGGCTCAGGTGGATCCCACAGAGGCTTCCAGCCCCTTCTCCAGCCCTTCTCTGCCCATGAGCCATTCCAGGGCTAACTCAGAAGGACCCCCAGCAGAAGATGAGGATTCCCTGGGACTGGCCTTACAGCTGTTGAGGTCTGAAACTGTAAAAGTTTATGTAAACAATGAGATAAATATATTAGCATCTTTTTTTTTTTCTGAGCCCATTGAGGTTCCATACTCATTCAAAATGTGCTTTGGTTTAAAAATAGGTTTTGTGAATTTGGGTATGAGCTTTCCTTTTTTTTTTTTTCTTTTTTCTTTTTTCTTCTTCTTTCCTACAGGACATTGACATCTGCTATTTTCTGTTTCCTGTTTCTCCGAAACATTCAGGAATTAAGTGACTAAAGCAAAGAACTGTAAGCCGCCTTGGCCTCCTACGGCCTAATTTCCTTGTGAGGCTCTTAACATCTCCACACATACATACACACAAGCACGCACCCAACATGGAATCAAAGGAAAAGAAAACAAAACTAAGTGTTGTGTCAACCCCATCCCGCCCCACAAACCCTTAAAATCTTAAATAGGAAACTAGTGTTTTGCTTTCTCATTAAAATACAGAAAAGGCTTGATACAATACTAAGGTGGGTACAATACTATGTCGCAAAGACATCGTTGAGTGAGGGGGCTTTGCTCCCAGTCCCTGAAGTTCTGCAGAGGAATCACCTACTTTCGAGTCACCTCACAGATGCAGCTGCCCATGGCCCAGGAGGCCATGCATGAGGCCAGGGGCGTGCACAATTCCCAGGCGGTACAGACTTTGTGTCGTGTGGCTTAAGTGCTGAGAGTTGGGGTGGGGTAAAAGAGCAGGGAGTCTTATATGGCCCCACTCCCTCCCTGAGTGAGCTGGAGCCCAGGGGTCTCCTCCACTCAGGTGCTCAGCCTGACTTGCTGAAACTAAAACCTAGGGTCCAATTCTCTGTCTCCCACCCAAAGAGAAGAGGAATAAGCTCAGGGCTGGAGGCACCACATGGAGGACTCAGCCAGGAGCCCTAATGTGGCCAGAGCTCCCTCACTCCCAAGAATACACCGTTCACCACTGGGTCCCTGAACTCAGGCTGTTTTCAGCTGGAGGGTCTCTAGAGAAGTGGGGTAAGGGATGACTCTGGAGTTATTTGGTCTGAACTTAAAATCAAAAGAAAACTGACAAGAAATGCATGAAGCAAAATGAATATAAAGCCTGCTGGCCCAGCTCTGACTCCAGTTAGCCAAGGACATAGGACAGAGCATGGTGACCTTGGTCTGGCCTTGAGCCTGGCTTGGCCCATGGAGGTGTTTGAGGCTGGCTGAGAAGTCTGTGTTGAGGAGCAAAGGGTGGGACTCCAGAAAGGGCTGAGCCCCTGGGTGATGGCAAGCCTCTCGCACTGGGGGCCAGGACTGCTTGAGAAGTGCTAATCCTGTTCCCCAGTGCTTTGGTCAGCTCTTCCTTGCACCTCACTGGGTAAGAGGGGGCTACTGCTCTCCCAAGCTCATAGGGCACAGGATGGGTGGGGGCTCACTTCCGCCTCATCCTGGCCCTGCCAGGGAACTGTCCAGAGATGCTTCCTCCTCTAAGCTCCTGTGCTGCTCAGGAGGCTTGGGGTACCTGCCCCTTGTGAGCAGCTCATATTTCTCACCTAGGCCCAGTGAGCAGCAAGTGCCCCCTCAGAGAACATTGAGGCCCAGGAGGGACACTCGGGCCAGCCCGAGCCCAACTCACTTGACCAGAGGAAAACAAAAGCATCGGGGCCTCAACTGCCAGTCACCAACATACTGTTGTCATGAATTCAAGAGGTAGCAAAAGGTCAGAAGTCTCTCCACCTTGTTCAGTGAGGAAAGAAAGTGAAACATCTGTCCATACACACTGCACACACCATACACTTACCCACACACACAGAAATGAAAAATGAGAGTACCGACAGCCCTGGCAGCAAGTCTAGCCTCCCCCCCACCCCACGAATCTTCCAGTTCCAACAGTCCCATAAACGTTACACTGGGGTGTCTCTTAATAAAAAACAAGTACCTCTAGACAAAGAATATTCCTCAGAAACTATAGGAAAAGCAAGCACTCCTGAGGCAGCCCAGATAGTACTGGAGACCAGGGAAGCCTTTAGGCAAAAAGGGCTCTGGGGCCTGAAGAGGTGGGCTCACTGGTGTGTTCCACAGTGCCCACCAGGGCTAGGGGAGGACAATGGGGAGGAGCAGCTGCCCCAATTACATTCAGTCTGCAGACCCAGGCTCAGCCCCAAAGGGGCAGGAAGAAAACAAACTATTGTTTGTTTTGGTTTAAAAACAGAATCCAAAATTGAAAAAAAAAAAAAAAAGGAACAGATCAGTAGGAATAACAGCAACATCGGCCCAGAGGGCTCTTTAGTTGTAGAGAGGTAGGCGGTGGGGTCACCCTGACTATCCCAGCGCCAATGAGCAGTGCTGCCCTGGCTCAAGGAGGGAAGGAGAAACTGTCCTCCCAGCACCTGCTCCCCAGAGCCAGGGTCACACGCGCCTGCACATAGACACAAGCACACGTGCACGCACACATACCCAGTCCCTGCTTGGGGGGCCTCCTCCAGATACCACCCCAGCTACAGGCAGCCTGGTCCCCGACCAGCATTGAGAGGGACCCCTTACTCCCCTTCTCCAACCCAACCTGCAGGAAAGGGACCAGGTCTCAGTAAGACCCATGTGACCCACTCCCAATGGCTCTGCAGAAGCCCTTACAGGGAGCTGGTGACCTAGATGGGACAGGGAGGTAGAATGGTCACCAGCAACACACACAGGGAGCTAAGCCTGCCGGCTTCTCTCCTTTTGGCTTCCCTTGGTACAGACTATAGATTAAAGCTCTGGGTGTGGGGAGGCTGGGTCAGAGGAGCTGATAGGAGCCTCACTGGACCTCAGGGTCCCAGCCCCACCTGCCTTGCCTCCTGGCTTCTTCCGTGGGTTCCCAAGTGGTGAGTCTGAAGAGGGTGCCCGCGGGTCTTTGGCTTCTAGGAGGGGGAGGTGTGCATGCGCAAGTGGCTGATGAGGTTACGCTGCTGGGTAAACTTGCCCCCACAGAGCTGGCACTCATATGGCTTCTCACCTGAGTGCACACGCATGTGCTCAGTGAGGCGGTACTGGCGGGTAAAACGCATGCCACATTCGTCACAGGCAAAGGGCTTCAGGCCCAGGTGGCTTCGCATGTGGCGGGTCATGGTGCCACGCTGCGTGAACATCTTGCCACAGATGTTACAAGGGAAGGGCCGCGTCAGCCAGTGTGTCTTCTCATGCTGCCGTAGAGTAGCCGGGTCTTTGTAAGTCTTCTCGCAGACAGAGCACTTGAAGGGCCGGGGCTCAGCAGCGTAGGCTGCACTGGGCGCCGACAAGTCCTCTGCCTCCTCCTCAGCACCCCCGCTGCCAGTTTCATAGGCCCCTTCCTCCTTGATGAACAGCTCCTCCTCGGTGTGTGTCTCCACGTGGGCATTGAGCTGCTCAGAACTGGGGAAGCCCTTGGCGCAAGGGATGCACACATAAAGGTTGTCTCCATATGACACTGTCTCATAGCCCTCTTGCCGATACATGTAATGGGCGCCAGGGTGGCCACTGCCCCCCTCACTACCGCTCTGCCCACTGTCCTCACTCCCGTCCTTGCCATTTTCCTCCTCTTCCTTGCAAGGGTATGGGGGATCCCCATAGGGCCCACTGGGGCCTCCTCCCCCAACACTGCCAGATAGAATGCCATTGGGAACCCTGTCCCCAAGCCCCTCACTCTCTTCTCCAGGGCAGGGGCCCTTGGGCCCTGCTTCTCTCCGCTCAAAGGGGGAGCCAGCCACAGGATCCTTCTTGCTCCACTCCTTCTTACGGGATGAATGCCGGAGGCTCTTCCGAGGCTGCCCACCTGACCCCTCCAGCAGACTCAGATGGTTATCCTCAGCCCCCTCCAGATCCATAGACTCATCAGGGGTGCCTCCCAGCTCAGCATAAGAGGCACTATTGGCAATGGGAAGGGCAGAGGCCGAAGGTGGTGAGTCCTGCTGACTGTCGCTCAGTTGGGCTGGATCATCAGGGGTGAGGTGGGGTACGGGAGTTGTGGGGGGCAGGGGTGGGCTCTTCTTGGACAGGTCAAGACCCAGCTCCTGTTCACAGCCCCCAGTGCTTCCATTGGTGCTGCTACTGCAGCCCCCTAGGCCTACCTCTCCACTGGTTGGGCAGACCCCCCGGCCTAGGCTATGTGTACTCTCCTGGGTGGAGCCACTGAGAAAGAGCTCATCATCTGAGCCTTTGGCTGGTGGGAGCTCCTGGTGGGTGTGGGTTCCTTTGCGCCCGTCCGCAAGCCCTGGATACCGAGCCTGGATAACAGAGGCTGTGGATAGCCGCTGGCTACGGGATGGTCGCCCCATGCCAGCAGCCCCAACCCGTCCAGAGCCAAAGGGCTTGCCAGCTCGCTTGAGTTTGCGGCGGCAGAGGGCTGCCAACTCAGGCAGCTGGAGGTAGCTGGCGGCAGTGAGAAGAGTGCTGAAGTTGGGCTCAGCTGGCTGGTCGCTGGGCAGCAGCTTGCCTGTGTAGATGAAGTCAAGGATCTGCTGGAATACTGTGGAGCTGACCATGTCTGTGTCCAGATTGATGAGGTTGTCGTGTAGGACCAGGGATTTGAAGTAGATGCTACTGGCAGCCAGAACATTCTTATGGGCCCGGAAAATTGAGTTCTCCACCATGATGATGACATCACACAGGAAGCCCTTGGTCCTCTGCTGGTTCAGTTGTAGCAGGAGCTGCTTTGAGTGGCTGGGCAGCTCCATGTCGGGCCCCATGTCCCCACGCCCTGCCCACGCACACCACCTGTAGGCAAGAACAGGCATACACGTTAACTCACTCCAGGGTCCTAGAGCACAGTGGAACTCTGGATGGCACTCAAGGAATTATGCACTAAGCAGGTAGCTGAGACCTGCACTCAGTTCTACCCCCTTAGGCACAGAGAAGAAACTCAATCCTGCTGTGTGCAAGCACTGTACATACAGATCACCTCATTAAAGACTTAAACTGTTTGAGAAAGGACACAGCATTCCCCCACACCTATTTGCACTGATGAGAAAATGAAGCAAGGAGGGTGCCAAGCAGAAAAACTGGGGTCTGAATTTGACTTCAGAACATAGGCTACTATCTCCACACTAAAAGAAGTCAATCATAGGCCCACATGGACAAGCAGGGAACCCAAAATGACTAGCAGGTGGATATGGAATTTGAGGAACAGAGGCCTCTGTAGGGGAGCTAGAGCCCTTGGTAAAACAGACCTAGCCCTCTGGAGCATGCAGGCCCACAGGGCTGTTTTCAACTTCCTAGACAAGTTAGAAATTCAGATTTTCATAGTCATCTCCCTCTACTAGAAGAAGGTTCTTTTTAAAAATACTGTGTGGCCAAATCAAACACATCTGCTGGTCTGAAACCTCTACTCTACACTGGGGTACCTCTTAAGAGGTGGCTCAGGCTTTCTGATGTGCTAAGAGTACCAATCCTGCTTCCCACACCACCACCACCATACTGTAGTCTCTCCCATGGCTTCTGGTCTTTGCAGAGCCCACCTACATTGAGAAGGACCTTGTTGGGGCAAGCACTGGGGCACTACCCCCAGCCCCTAAACCCTGCACCTTTTCTAAGGGCCATAACTGTCTGTGACTGGGAAAGGCAGCCAGCTGGCCCCTGCTAGACGGGCTGGCACAAACACTAATTGAGGTCATTAAGTAATAAACACACAGATGCCTCTGGTCTCCACAGGAACTTATCAGCCCGCTGGTGCAGTGTGTGCTCATGAGGTCCAACCAGACTCCCAACCTGAGCAGTTTCTCTGCCAAGCAAGACACCCCACAGGGAAAACAAAGGCAAGGAAGTATACAATGGGCCCCAGAAGGAAAGAAATGATCGTCCCAAGGCAGTTCTGTACCTGCTGTTAAGGGTACAGTCTCTGTAAGTAGCTGAACAGCTCTAAACCTTGCCACCACCAGGTGTTTGTGCTCCTACCCCTCCCAGAGCACCCAGCTTTGTCTCCCACAGGAGCAGAGCCCTGGAAGCAGTCATGCCTACCACACCCTGTCCTCCCCTCCCATAACACAAATGCTCTTCCCAGATCCACACCTCACTGTGAGTGAACATGGGTGTGACATGCCCCAAAAAAATAACACTCAAGAGCCCCACAGCAAGCACCTGCCAAAGGGCTCAGTCAGGAACTAATTCTTCCACTCCTTGTTCCCCTAACCTATTAGGCAGAGACAAAGAACCCAAGGCGTACCTTCCACATTGGGCCCTAGGGCAAAGCCAGTGACACCTTCGACAGTCCCCAGCATACCTAGTGCCCCAAGTTTAGCAAGAGAACAAGCAAAAGACAGGAGAGCTCACATATTCACAACAACCCCCCAATCCTGGGCAGTGGGCCCCAGGCTCCTTTGACATTGTCCTGAACTGAATGAACCCAAGACTTCAAGGCCAGAACAGAGGCCAGGGCTGTGTAAGCTGCCCAGAAAACGCCAAGGACAAAGAACAGGTGCTGTTCTCCCTTCCCCAAGTCTCCATTTCAGCCTACCGGAGTGCCAGGGGCCCAGAAACCATGTGAGCAGCAGCCAGCAGGGACGGCCTCCTTGAGCGTGTGGACTTCCTGAGGGTACATCAATGCCTGGTCATCTGGGGAGAAGATGGACAGTTACTCACACATCAGCAAGGGAAGCGGGGGAAGAGAGGGATCATGAAGGAGAGGCAATTGGTGACCCTGGATCCTTCATTTTCAGAAAGGTCTGAAGGATGTCTTTGGCTAGAACACCCAGGTGCAGCCAAGCAGAACAGTGGTGCCCTATAGTCACACCCAATGGCAGGGAAAGTGAGGAGTTAAAAGACAAGATCTGAGAAGCTAGGTGGGAACTACCTATCCACCAACACATATACCCTGGAGATTTAGGATACCTCAGGGGCCACCTAGACCTGGGGATGCTGGTGGCAGGGATACAATTCCAGGCAAGCAGATGAGGTGGCAAGGAGGCTTGGGCAAGGTCCTACCCAGGCTGGTCATATTTACATAACAAAAGGTCAAAATTGGAGCCACTTGTGCAAGGGCTATTTATAAGAACCAGTCTCAACCGCTTCTGGCTCCCCTGCTTCCCTCTCAGATGTGCTCTTGCCCCCTCTAGGCCTAGAGGGCCCAGCCCTCTCCTGCCCAGCCTAATCACATAGGCCTTCCCTCTCAGGAGGTTTTACTGCTTGAGGGATTGTCCCAGCCTTAGGCTTAGTCTTTCAATACCAGCCTCCTGCAGAAGCTGCTGGCAGTACAGTCAGATAAGAGTAGGCTCCCTCTCCCCCTCTCAGCTCTGGGTCCCGCAGGAGAGGGATCCTAAGGTTCTGAGTCCCTGCACCCCACAGGCCAGACTGGGCTCTCTTGGAATGGAGCCAGGGGTGGGGGCCTGCAACAGTCTGGAGCCCATCCCTGCCTGCCCTTCCCCCACGCCACCCCCAGGGCCAGGGAGGCTCAGCAGGTCCCTCAGGAATGTGACCAGACCCGGGGTACAGGCCTCAGCCAGGAGGCTAGGCTTCAGGCTACCAGCTGTCTCCCCATGCAGCTCCCCTCTCAGGGGGGGAGGGGGACTGGTAGGAGGTGAATAAGATTGGCCCAGGATCCCACCAAAGGCCCTGAGGGCAGCTGAACCAATTCTGAAAATACAGAGGTCTGGGAGCCAAGAACTCTTGTGTTGAATGATAACTAGGGCTGGACCCCTCACCCAAAAGTAGCTGTTAAGTCTCTGTAAAAGGGATGGGGCAGACCACAGCTTTGGAAGGGGAGTGGAGACCACCAAAACAATGGTTGGTGAAGAGTGGACCTGAAGACTAACAGGAAGTCAAGGCTAGCATTTGAATCTGCTAGATACCTTTGGGTCAATTAACCTGCTCCTTGCCTGGCTTTCCTCATATCTGGGATCAGCCAGAGCCCTGCCAACATTCACTCACCAGATGAACTAGGGGTTACCTGTCTGTAGCAGAGTTCAGGCCAGCTACTAAACACTGTGCAGGGAGTAAGTGACAAAATAGAGGACTCTGGGACAACTGAGTACCTTGGGGGTAGGCATGCCCTCTGGGTGCCTACTACCTGGCCCTGCCAGGTACTTCACTAACCCAGGTTAGGTTGATTAACTGAATAAGGTTTCCTTCCCAGTCAGGGAAGGAGAAGACCCCAGGCTGAGTTAGATGTGACACCTAGCAGAAAGGGACAAGGCTAACTTCCTGTACCCTCCACCAGAAATGCTCTTCACAGGGGGAGGGGGACCCTCCTGTTTAGAGCTCACAGCAAGCACAAAGCTGCCCTCCCAGCCTGCCAGTCTGGGCCATCAACTATACCTACAAGAGACAACATATCCTCACCTCCTAAGAGAGGACCACATACCATCCTGCTGTATTACCCATATATATAACACCCTGCTATATACCCATATAGACTTATATACTGCTGTATATATTGCTCTTTTCTTCCCTACCCAAATGAAGATGGCCAGAGATCCCCACTCTATCCACCGTAGCAGCAAACAGATATCATGGAAAGGCCATAAACTGTGGGAGTGTCAAGGACCTGGAAACAGCACCAGGATCACCACCATCCCAGGAAAACCTCAGTTCAAGGGCTGATGCCCTGTGCTGGCAGGAGTCACAGACAGGTGGCAGAGGGAGGTCAGGTTGGCACTTAGCAATCTCTGGCAGCAGGCCCAGGCAGTGTGCCTATCAATTCCAAGGACAGCACATCCAGCCCAGACCCATTGCTGGCCAGAATGCTGGCTTCCAGGAAGCCCAGGATCTGGGGCAGAGGCATAGCAGGCCTGGGATCTCATGCTGTCTAGGTACTCTTTTAAGGCTACCACCTAGCCCCTCCAAAGGACAGAACCTTCAGGGTACCTAGGAGAAGGTCAGGAAGAGGTAAAACGGCACAGAAACTCCCTCCTTGGTTAGGAACCCTCAACTCCAGGTTACCCCTATGGGTGGGTCCTAGACAGGCTGACCTCACCAGGCACAGGCCAGTTCACTCTCCCATGAACATAGAAGGTATGGTGGAAATAATAAAAAGACTCTGGGATATGTTCCCAGAACCCTGATTAGACATCAGACATATGATTGTGTTGGTGGGATGAATGGTCAATACCCACCTGCCCTCCTTTTCCTCCCCTCCCCATTCATATCACAGTGTAGAAGGCCCATCCCCCACGATGAGGGGAGGCCCAGGACCCAGACTGGCTGGCACAGCATTGAGATACCCTAGTCTTTCAAGCCACTGGCAGCACATGCCTGAGTGGAGCCAGGGCTGCAGAGCTAAGCCAGGGAGCCACCAGAACTCCCAACCCTACCCCACAGACCCCTGTCCACCCTCCTACAAGGCATCCATTCTGGAAGTTCTGGCCCCATCCAACAACGCAAGTCCCACCTTGGGGAATGCACACCCAACTGCAAAATGAGGTTATCTCTGGGGAATGGGCCTATCCAAACTAGACTGTTTGTACAGATGTACCTTGACTTATGATGGGTCACATTCCAATAAAACCATTATTAAAAATATCATAAACTTAGGGGCTGGGGATGTGGCTCAAGCGGTAGCGCGCTCGCCTGGCATGCGTGCAATCCTCAACACCACATACAAACAAAGATGTTGTGTCCGCCGAAAACTAAAAAATAAATATTAAAAAAAAATTCTCTCTTTAAAAAAAAATCATAAACTTAAAAAACACTTAATCTACTTACATTATTGAACATCACAATTTAGCAACATAAACACTGTAGAGCATCAGTGGTTTTCCTTTGTAATCAGTAGGCTGACCAGGAGCTATGGCTCTTGCCCCTGCCCAGCACTGTAAGAGAGGGAGCATATCACATTATTGATAGCCCAGGATATATAAATTCAAAATTTAAAGCATAATTTCTACTGAATGCTTTATCACTTTTGTACCATCATAAAGCAGAAATTTGTTGTCAATTACAACAAAATCCATTAATATAATTATAATGCACCAATAAAAATTAAGAAAAAAAAAGAAGTTATAAATCAAACAATAAGTCAGGAACCTCAGGAAATTGAGACAGGAGGATCCAAGTTCAAAGCCAGTCTCAGAAACAGCGAGGAGCTAAGCAACTCAGTGAGACCCTGTCTCTAAATAAAATACAATAGAGCTGGGGATGTGGCTCAGTGGTCAACTCAGGGAGACCCTATCTCTAAATAGATACAAAAAAGGTCTGGGGATGTGGCTCAGTGGTTGAGTGCCCCTGAGTTCAATCCCCTACCAAAAAAAAAAAAAGAGAGAGAGAGAGAAACAATTAGTCAAGAACCATCTGTATGTTCATTTCTGTGTCATGTATTTAAAATGAGTATTACTGCCCCCCATACCAGGTGTTGAACCCAGGAGCAGTTTACCATCAAGTTATCTCCCTAGCCCTTTTTATTTGAGACAGGGTCTCACTAGTTGCTGAAGCTGAACTGAAACTTTCAATTTTCCTGCTTCAGCCTCCTGAGGCACTGGGATTACAGCATGCAGCACTGCAACCAGCAAATAAATAGATATTATTTTTAAAAAAGAAAGGAGAAAAAAGGGGGGCAGAATGATACCCAAACATGGATGAATCTCAGTATTTAACAAAGTAGAAGAAGTCTTATTCAAGAATCAGAACACTTAACTTGAGCTGAGGATGTGGCTCAGTGTTTACCTAGCATGCATGAGATACTGGGTTCTCTCCCCAGCACTATAAAAACAAAACAAAAAAACACAGACTAGTTGACTCCATTTATATCAAGTTCTAGAACAGGAAAAAACAACCTGGCCAGAAACTAAATCAAAGCAGACTCTGAGAGGCAAACTGAGGACTGTGGAGGAGGAACATTTTTAGCTAAGGGCAGCTCTATCTTGCTGAGAGACTGGGTGAGGTAGATGCACTCTCAAAGCTTATGTTAAGGCAGGGCATGGTGGCACAAAGCCTGTAATCCTGGCAACTTGGGAGGCTGAGACAGAAGGATGTCAAGTTTAAGGCAAGCTTGAGCAACTTAGCAAGACCCGTATCTCAAAAAATAAAAAGAATGGGGATGTAGCTCAGTAGTACAATACTCCCTGGGTTCAATCCCCAGTAAAAAAAAAAAAAAAAAAAAACTTCCAAAGAGAGCTTTTTATAGCATTCCATCTGAGCACAATGCTTCTCCTTCCTTCCCTCTTGGACACTACACCAACTAACCTTTGGTAGGTGCTGCTGTGTGCCCTTTTCATTTGACCCTAGTGGACTCAGCAACCCAGAAACCTATGTACTGCCCTCCCCATGTGACAAGGTAGACACCCCTCTCATCTTCATGCAATCCAGGCAAGCCTCCATCCCACATCTTACCTCCCCACAAGGAAAGAAAGCCTGAATTGAATCATTTGCAGCCATGGACATGGGTAAACCCTCCCACTGCTGGTTTCTAGCCCACCCAGTGATGCCAGTTCAGCTTCTAGCACTGAACCAAAGGGCACAAGGGAAGCAGATCAGACAGGCAGAGCAACTACTAAAGTGAGAGGTCCCTATCCCTTCAGGTTTCTACCTGGCTGGCCCTCAGTACATTTCCAGAGGATAATCAAAGCCCCAGGCCTGATTATCTCTCCCTCTGGAGATATTCCGCATTCTCCCTTGGAAAAAAAAATATATATATATATATATATATATATATATTTTTTTTT
>NW_026000130.1:8119582-8139667 GCF_001458135.2 Marmota marmota marmota | reverse complement strand
GAAAAAAAAAAAAAAAAATATATATATATATATATTTTTTTTTTTTTTATATTATACTTTCCTGAATAAATAAGCCTCTGTTTATGCCTTTGGAAAGAGGGCAGACCCAGGACATTCTTCAGATCCCATACTTCCCAAGTTCCTTGATTTGTGCACATACTATCCAACTGACAGATGAGGAAGGCAGAAGACAGGACCTGTGGCTTCCCACACTCACCTCACTGTTCTTACACTCCACTGGGGGATGCACCACACATAATCCCATGGCAGACAAGACCCCAACTGCCTCAGGGTCCAGCACTATCAACCCATGTAGATTCAGTGGCTATTTGTGGGGGGTGGGGAGGAATAGGGCTGAACCAGGCCACTTCACACTTTTCTAACACCCTACAATGGGCAAGAGAACATGCTGTAACCTAAAATCTTTCCAAGGATATGGAAGGAGGCTTTAAAAGGAAAGCAATCCTTGCCCAAGCAAAAAAACAAGAACTACAACCCCACTCCAATGGTTGCTGCCCCTACTCAGCCTGAACACCCACTTTGCCCAGAGCCTTTGCCTCCAGAAGCTGTGCACTCAGAACTGCTCCAGTTATTGGGCCTTTCTGTGGTTCTCTGGACACCAAGTTGGCAGCCCTGACTCTGAGTCAAAAGCATACCCCCCACGCCCACCTCCTGGCCCATGGTGATCAAACTCAGGGTGTGGTTTCAGGCCACATGATACTCCTCACCCTTCTCCTACTCAATGCTTGATCCCTGCAGGGAGGAATGAGCCCTCCTGGAGGCAACCCCGGGCACCTGGACTGGAATTCCTCCTGCCTCACACCATCAGGAGCCCTGAAAAAAAGGGTAAAGGCCAGCAAAGAAAACCCTTCTCGCTGCTCAGCCCCCCAGAGAACCTTCTCATCTCACCCCGACTCCCTTATAGCCATTCCTCACTCTCCCCAGAAGGGCATTTCCTGCTGGAGGCCTGAGAGACTTAAGAGAAGCTCCTGCCTAGCCCATTTCAAATAACCAAACTGCAAACATCTTCTACCTTAACCACCCCAAAGGAACACTCCAGCTGGCATTGAAAGAGCTGAGAGAGAGCAGGGCCAATCACTCCCTATTTGGAGTACCACTGCCAAGTAGGAGGGATATATCTTCTTTTTTTTTTTTTAAAGAGAGAGAAGAGAGAGAGAATTTTTTAATATTTATTATTTAGTTTTCGGCGGACACAACATCTTTGTATGTGATGCTGAGGATCGAACCCAGGCTACACGCATGCCAGGCGAGCGCACTACCGCTTGAGCCACATCCCCAGCCCTAGGAGGGATATATCATGCCAGGCAGAAGGGCACTGCTGGGCAAAGCACAGTCACTAGACAGATTCCACACCCCAGAGGCTTAAGCACATCTGACTAGTGTCACAAAGGGCCCCGAACATGCCACCACTGCCCGCAAACCTGAATCTGATGGCAGCATTGGTCCTATTCCCAAACCAACACCAACCCACTACAATGGTCACATCATACTCCAGGTATGGACCCAATAGATGTGGCTGCAAGGAGCAGCCCCTCCCAAACCACAGGGAGAGATTGCCTAGAAGGGATGAAGCACTTCAGGATTCTGAAGAGTCCCAGGACTAGATTTAACAACCAGCCCAGCCACAAGCACGTCTGTTTTCCCTGTACCCCTGGCCTAGAGTCCTTCCCTCCATGAAGCCTTGCTCATTTCTCACTGTCCACCAGGGCCTGAGCAATCTCATTTGCCATGTGAGATGGGCTGCTGGGGGAGAGGGGATGAACAGGTCTGGTATCACTGAAGCCTCCCATAGGCCTATGAAAAGCTTTATCTCCATCTCCAGTTGGAAAAAGTTATCAGAAAAAATTCTTGGGGGTTAAGAAACTTGCCTAAGGTGACAAGAGCAAGTAGGTAGTAGAGTGAGGAGCTTCAGCCTGACTCTGGAGATCAATCTATCCCCACCTTCCTCCCTGGCAGGGCCAGTGATGCCACTCACAGAGGGCCTGGCTGTGAGCTACTCAAAGGAGGGGGTGGCTGCCTCCAACCTCCAGTACTGACGACCTATCCACAGCAGGGTCTTACCTGGGCTGCATTCTCCTGAATTCACTGAGGAAACAGGCCTAGCTCCTTCACCAGAAGCAATAAGGTGGGTCCCCGTCATGCAGCTTTGGGGGGCCCCATCTGTTGCTCCTCTGAGAACATCCCCCAGGCTTGGTGACCTCCTGCCCTGCCCCTCTAGGCATGGGCTGGTGGTGGGTGGGGCTCAATGCTCTAGGCAAGCCCAGCCATGTAATCTAGCCAGAACCTGGATGCTGGCCAACCCTCCTGGCTCTTCTCCCAGACCGTCCTGGAAAGCAATAGCCTCCATGAATGCCAGGAGCTCATCCCTACCTCTGCGGAGGCTTCTATGAAATAAACACTTGGGTTCATAGACTTGCATTAGCCTATGCAGTGATGGGGACCTAGGCTGCTCTCTTCTTTCTCTACTGCTCAGGTCTACAGTGAGGGAGATGGCATCCACCCCTGTCCAATGACTTCCCCAATCCCATCCTGAAATGCCTAAGAGCCCTACTGGAGACTTCGTGCTGCTTATTTGGGGCTGAGCCCTGCCTGGTCCCACCACCACATGCCCATATGTACTCTTCCTCCATAGGTAAGGAAGCTTCTGGGTAATACCACCATAAGGAAAAGGGTGAAAGGACTGCTGTGAGGGGAGGCCTGGATCAAAGTGCTGTACCACACCAAGCATTATGGCCCCCCAAGTCTTGCTTCCCTGGAAGGCACAGTCTTATCCCTTCCTTCTCTACCAAGCACTCCTAGCTTTGGAGCCAATGAGAAGTAGGGCAAAGATGTTTTGGGGGACCTGCAGCTGTATTTACTCTACTATACTGCCCAAAATAGCCACAGGCCTGGTCAAGTCCAGCTGAGCGTGCTAAGACCAGGATGAGGCTGTGATTACTACTGAGAAAGGGCAGGTAAGCACTGCTGAAAAAGCAGAAAATAATTTAAGATTGTGATAAGTATTATAAAAAACAGGCTTACCTCCAAACTCTGTTCCCAACTGTCCTGCCACCCATGAGGGACCTGAGCTGTAGGTAAGACTCACTGGGAGCAATAGAGCAGGAGCCCTGAGAGGCCAGAAGCCAGCAAAACCGGGGTTCCTGCCATCCCTCCCATGCAAAGAGAAACTGGGAATTCACAAGGCAAGACAGTTCAACGTGAGGTTCCTATAGGCCTCTCCAGCCCCAGTCCTCCCTGTTCTTGCTTGTGGGTATGGCCCAAGGACCATGGGTAGCAGCAGCACCTGGAAGCTCTTCAGAAATGCAGATGCTTGGGCTGGAGATATAGCACAAGGGTAGAGTGTATGCCTAGTATGAGCAAGCCCTCTGGGTTCAATTCCCCACACCACAAAGAAGGAAAGAGAGTGAGAGGAAGAAAGAAACACAGATATTTACTAGGAACAGTGTAATCCCAAAGGCTTTGAAGGCTGACATAGGACGATCACAAGTTCAAAGCCAGCCTCAGCAACTTAGCAAGGCCCTAATAACTTAGTCATAATAAAAGTGCTGGGGATGTGGCTCAGTTACTGAGCACTGCAGGGTTTAATCTCCAGTACCAAAAATGAAAACAGATGTTTAGCCCCTGCTCTGATCATGAGCACTAGGCTTTCCAAGCAGTAAGTGCTTAACTGAGGGACTTCAAGTGGAAGAAAGGCCCCAAAAGGAAGACACACTTCCCATGTCAACAAGTCCAGCAGGTGGTGACTATAAATGGTAGAACTGGAACATGAGATATTCCAGCCTGGCACCACGGGCACCTTGGAGCCTGGAAAGTGGCCATGGGTGGGGGGAGGGGTTCAGGGTGACAAACCCTGGCCAGAAGAGACACAGAAGGTAGGCACAGAAGTGGCTCCACAGGCTGAGGGTATAGCTCAGTGGTAGAGCACCTGCCTACCCATTAGGCCCTGGGTTGGATTCCCAACACTACAAGAAAAGGAAGAGAGAGAGAGAGAGAGAAGCAACTCTACAAGGGAGGGAGGAGGGCAAGCAGCAACAGTACAGGAGTAAATAGGTGAATTCCACCCACAAGGAGTTAAAAGGGCACAGGGAATCCTGGGCCACCCAGCTGGAAGGCACTATCATGATCATCTCACCTGCCTGGGGACATCCTTTAAATGAGATAACTGAGTCCCCAAAGGGAGGCACATGTCACAGCTGAGTCATGGGACTGCAGCCACCTAGCCTACGGCTTCGCCTAGCCTACGGCTTCGGGAGCCAGACTCACTTGACTTTTCAGTTTCAAAACCAATCATGGTAACTAACAATTTCTTATGCGAAGAATTAAAAAGAAAACTTCTATCACCACTACTTCATAAAAGAAAACACTTCAAAAATTCAAGAATCACCTCTCCAGTAGAGGAGTTCTCCCAAGAAAGGGAGACCAACAACCTTTTATCCATATTGCTGCCAGGGCTGGTAAAAGTTCTGAAGCAAGTTAGCATTAGGAACCACTGCCCTACCCTAGGACACAGTGTAGACTGAGATGGCATGCATCTTTTGTTTGGGCATCAAAACCACTTCCCACTGGGCGTGGTGGCACATGTCTGTAATCCCAGCGACTTGCAAGATTGAGGAAGGATGATCACAAGTCCAAAGCCAGCCTCTGCAACTTAGCAAGGCACTTAGCAACTCAGTGAGACCCTGTCTCTCTAAATTAAAAAAAAAAAAAATTAAGGGCTGGGGATATGACTCAGTGGTTAAGCACCCCTGGGTTCAATCCCCAGTACCACCACCACCACCAACAACAACAACAACAACAACAACAACAAATAAATAAATAAATAAGTAGACAGATAGATAAACAAAACACTTCCCAGGCCCCACTCAGACTTACCAACCAAGTCCTGCATTTTAGCCCCTGAAGATTCAATGTGTAAGAAAAGGGGGATATTTTAAAATAAGACAAGGACTGTTCCAGAAAGAACAAGAACTTCAAAAACCCATCAAAAAAAAGATAGGTTAAACCAAATATTGGCCAGGCAGTGAACAAACTGAATTTCTTATGCACTTTAGAAAACCCTAGGATGGTATATTTTAAAGGTAAAAACATGCAAATCCTTTGGCTCCAAAAACTGAGGTATCACCAACAGGAACGTGTGTGTATGTTCACCAAACCACAAGCAGACACGCTCATAGAAATTGTTTTACCAAAAACCAACTTCAGAACAACTCCTATGCCCACCCACAGGGAAAAGGGTATACTTATAACCCAAAACTATAAAGAACTATGGCCCAGCAGCAAACAGGACCAAATGTTAAGGTTGAACCATATCAATTTGCTGTGTAGAAGTCAAAACCAGGGGGCTGGGGTTGTGGGCTCAGGAGTAGAGTATTCGCCTACCACATGTGAGGCCCTGGGTTCGATCCTCAGCACCACATATAAACAAACAAACAAATAAACGTGTTGTGTCCAACTTCAACTAATAAATAAATAAATAAAAGAAGTCAAAAACAGCTGCTTGCTAATTTCATATTATTTGACCCACACTTGACATAAACGAACCATAAACACTGTTAAATAAAGAAGCCAAATCCAAAAAAAGTACAAGGTAGTGTTTCACTTACATATACTCAAAAGCAGGTAGCACTAATCCACCACTACTAGTGAGAAGGGGGCATCAAGAGTGGCTGAAAGGGCACACTACCAAGTTTGGAGGTTGTTTCTCTTCCTGGATGGTGGTTACACAAGCATGTTCATTCCTGACGAATTCTTGAAACTATGCACATATTTTCCATAGGACATATTGCAATTCTTTGCAGTAAACAGCAACTTTCTAGAAGTGAGACAAAGGTTTATTTGGTACTACTTAGCAAGTAGACCTAGACCAAACCGTGACCTCCCTTGAACCTCCAATCACAACACAGGAAGTGGAACACTGCAGGTCAACTGGCAAAGTAGCAATCCTATAGGATGCAGTGTCTGTCCTGAAGATGGAACTCAAAAGGATTAGACAAGAACCCAAGGAAACCTAGAGAATGCTTAAAAATGTTATTAGTCTGCTACCTAAAGATGAAAACAACCTAACAATGTGTTTTTTTAATTTTCTAGGTTTGACAATTTCAAAGGGGATGTTGTTAATCAAACCCTAAGAGGCAAGCCCAGGAAAGAAGAGAAGATTTGTTCAAACAGAACACTTAAGAATATCCAGTAAGAGTGGGCTGGGGTTGTAGCTCAGTTGTAGAATACTTGCCTAGCATGCATGAGGCACTGGGTTCGATTCTCAGCATCACATATAAAATAAACAAAATAAAGGTCCATCAACAACTAAAAAAAATTTAAAAAGAATACCCAGTAAGGGCCTCAAGAGGGTCCCCAATGCAGTGGCTGGATATATCAAAAGGAGGAAGCCAAGACAAAACTAGGCAAGGCTCACAGGAATTTAGAGTAAAAAGGAGTTTCTGGGGAGAAAGAAGCAGCCCAGAAATCAGGATTTTTTTTCCAAATGGAGGTAGGGATGGAGATCTAAGTTAGACACACCTTGGACATGTATCAGTTTTATTTATGTTTTTAGTTGTAGATGGACATAATACCTTTCTTTTATTTGTTTATTTACATGTGGTGCCGAGGATTGAACCCAGGGCCTCACAGTGCAAGGCAAAAGCTCTTCCACTGAGCCATAACCCCAGTCCCATTGTTGTTTTGTGGTGCTGGGGACTGAACCCAGGGCCTTCTGCATGTGACGCAAGCATTCTACCAACTAAGCTATATCCCCAACCCACCAGTTTTATTTTTATTCATTAGGTTTTATTTATTTATACAGTACTGAGGACTGAACTCAGGGCCTCACATATGCTAGCCAAGTATTCCACCACTGGACTATAACCTTAAGACTTTTTTATTTATTTTTTAAACACTTTTTTCTTGTGAGGAAAAAAGTTAACCTAGGGCCTCCTGCACACTAGGCAGGTGCTCTACAATCAAGCTACATCCCCAGCCTCAGAGTTTTAGAAAACAATTTTTTTTTTTTGGGGGGGGGTTTGCTGGAGATTTAACCTGGGTGTGCTATACTACTGAGCTATATCTCCAGCCACACACATCCCACCCCGCCAACCCACCCTTGCTTTTTTGAGACACAGTCTTGCTAACCTGTTCAGGGCTTCACTAGTTGCTCAGACTGGCTTTTGTGTGATCCTTCTGCCTCAGCCTCCCAAGCCACTGGGATTACAGATGTGTGCCACCATGCCTGGCTTAAAAGTAATTTTAAAGGAAAAATTAGGAAACTACTGTGGAAAATATTACAATCTAGGGTCCTGAGCCAGAAAAACCTCCAGGTGTTGCAATTTACAGAGAAGAGGATCTTACCTGTCCAGCAGGTAAGCTGAATTTTTGGGGGGTGGGGTGGGAAGATGGGGGACAACCAGGGATTGAACCCAGTTTTAATTCAGGAGTGCTTAACCACTGGGTCACATCCCCAGCCCTTTTTATTTTGTGACAGGGTCTCCCTAAGTTGCTTAGAGCCTCATTAAGTTGCTGAGGCTGGCCTGGAATTTCTGACCCTCCCAGCACCTCACCGAGCTGAGCAAGGAAATCAGAAGAATTCATCTGGACTTGAGGGAAAATGCTCAGTTTCACTGTACTTTAAAATTGTATCTCAGGGATGCTAAAAGAATCGTTTAGCATTAAGGAAAAAAGATAGAAAACTATAAAATAAACAGGCACTTGTCTGCCTGGAGGAACATTCGCTCAAGGGTAAAAAGCAGTCTACTCAGGAGGCAACAAAAGAACAAAAACCCTAAAATCAACCAAATGGTCACTGCTAATAGAACATGTGATGATGTGTGGAAGCACACCACCTCAGACTTCTTTAAAAGTTGGGGCAAAAGGCTGAGGTTGTGGCTCAGTGGTAGAGCACTTGCCTCACATGTGTGGGGCACTGAGTTCAATCCTCAGCACCACAAAAATAAATAAAATAAAGGTATTATGTCCATCTACAACTAAATTTTTTTAAAAAAATTTTTAATTAAAAAAAAAATCTGCTGGTGTTTTAGGGTCCAGATAGATGGCAGCAAACAAAAAAAGAAAAGCTAGGGCTGGGCATGGTGGCGCACATCTGTAATCCTAGTGGCTCAGGAAGCTGAGGCAGGAGGATATAGCAAGTTCAAAGCCAGCCTCAGCAAAAGCGTGGCACTAAGCAACTCAGTGAGACCCTGTCTTTAAATAAAATACAAATAGGGCTGGGGTTGTGGCTCAGTGGTCGAGTGCTCCTGAGTTCAATCCCCAGTAACCCTCCCCACCAAAAAAGAAAAGAAAGAAAAGCTAGGGAATGGTTAACAATTCAAAAGCATGGTGACTTCTGAAGGCGGGTAGGGATGAGCTAGAGAGAAGTGCCATGTGGGTGTCCAAGGCACTCAGGGAGGCTGCTTCTTACTTGGAGACAGGGCACCCAAAGTGTTCTGCTTAGTGGGACACTATTAATAGCATAGTGGGGGTTTCCTGTATTAAGATTATATATATATTATATATCTAATATATGTAAGTTTACACCATCTAGTCACTACCTTTGTAAATAACTTCTTAGAACTCAATCTCTAAGTGTACTAAGAGAGCTGAGCCTGCTCTGTGAAGAAGTCCTAAAAAGAAGGGAGTGGGGGCATGTGTGGTTTGATACCTTCCAGATCCAGGTAGGAGCCAAAAGGCTAAAGCTGAGGAACCTCCCAGAGCACCTCTCTCCTGCCACCTAAGAGGTTACCTGATTCAGAGACCCAGTAAGCACAGCAGTTCCCACAGCATTGAGCAACTAAAGAAATAATACACAGATGAGAGCTTTGGAGGGCTCAGTTCCCATAGGAGATAACCCAGAAAATATCACTCTGTCCTAATAAATACAAAGCAATAGAAGCCAAGCCTTCTATAACCAGAAGAGCAGGTATATCTAACCCAATAGAGTTGCCCAGGAGAGGAAAGTCCTAGGTATCCTTCCAAGGAGTGGACAAGGAGTAAGGGCAGAGCCAGTGTTATTTTATGTGAAAATATCAAAGTCCAGAACACTTGGCTCAGTGGTATAGTACCTGTCTAGCATGTGCAAGGCCCTGGGTTTAAATTCTAGCTCCACAAAAAAAATGAGAAATAAAATAAAATTTAACCAAAGGCTAGAACACAACTTCCCCTGTGCAGCTCCTTAGCCAAGCCCTCTCCTGAGTCAGTTCTGGTTTGAAGCCCAATCAACCCTGAGTTGTCCTTCTCAAACACCTGCAAGTCACTCCCTGCTTAAAGCTTTAAATGGATTCCCAATGCCTGGAATGAAGTCTATGCTCCAACCTGGCACGCAGGGTTCTTCTCAGAGGGGCACTAAGCCCAGCTTTCCTCTTCCACAATCTCACCTATGAGAACCCTACAGGCTATGCTCTCTGATAGGATGACCTTTCCCACTCTATCCCTTCCTCTACCAAGCCTGTCCTACTTTTCTCCTCCCTCCTCACCTAACAGCAGCATTTTCTGTCAGCATAACTCCTCTCCTGTCCACCCTGATCCCCACTAAACAGCACCCTCAAATTAAGGGACATTGTGTCCCAACCAACCACAGCAGCAGCAATGGGCATGCAGCAGGCACTCATAAACATTTGTTAGGTGAGAAAATGCCAATGACGAAGAACAAAGGCTAAGAAGAGAGAAGCTGAAATAATACATGAAAGATGATAAGGTGGCACAGTGCCCTCCCTTGTCACCATTCCATAATCGTACTGTCAACATTCTTAAAAATTAGACTGGGCATGCTGTAATCCCAGCAGCTCAGGAGGCTGAGACATGAGAATCCTGAGTTCAAAACCAGCCTCGGTAATAGCGAGGCACTAAGCAACTCAGTGAGACCCTGTCTCTAAATAAAATACAAAATAGGGCTGGGGATGTGGCTCAGTGGTCGAGTGCCCCTGAGTTCAATCCCCTGTATCAAAAAAACAAATAAATAAACTTAGTCAGGGCTCCCAAAGAGCTTTTGATTATGTGGCTTCTATGTTACTGTAGATTATATGTTACTGTTCTAATTACTCTACTAAAAAAAAAGATCATTTTTTTTAATCACTTGATTTAAGCTGGGCATTATAGCACACACCTGTTATCCCAGCACCTCAGAGGCTAAGCAAGTTTAAGTCCAGCCTCAGCAACACAGTAAGACACTGTCTCAAAATTTTAAAAATAAAAGAAATAAAAGAACTGGGGATATAGCCCAATGGCAGAGTGCCCCAGATATCGACAATAAATCTATTTTACATCAACATAAACATTTTTAAATATATTTTTAGTTGTAGATGGACACAATACCTTTATTTTATTTATGAATTTTTATGCAGTGCTGAAGATTGAACCCACTGCCTCATGTGTGCCAGGCAAGTGCTCTACCACTGAGCCACAACCCCAGCCCTCAAATTTTTAAATCTTAAAAAATCTTAATAGTGCTGGGGTTGTGACTCAGCGGTAAAGTGCTCGCCTAGCACACATGAGGCACTGGGTTCGATCCTCAGCACCACATAAAAATGAATAAATAAAATAAAATAATAAAAAAAACCCTCATAATCCACAGATTTTAGGAATAGAACCTAGAACTTCACACATGCCAGTCAAAGCAAGCATACTACCACTGAGCTCCATCCCCGGCTCCTTGTTTTTTAGACATACATAGGTATAGCTATGTTGCCAAGGCTGGTCTACAACTCCTGGGCTCAAACAATCCTCCTGTCTCAGCCTTCACAGTAGCTGGGATTATAGGCATGCATAGGAATACTCAGGAATTCTATGACATCAAGCACTGACTGGTCATTTGAAAAATATTGATTGACTTGAGTTAATCAGTTTCTTCCAAATGTTGTCACATTTCATTATACAACACCAAGAAATCCCATGAGTCAATATCACTATTCATCTTATCAGAGAGAAGTCTGAGTGCCAAGCTCACAATGATACCATTTTCCAAAATTCTAATTTTCCCTTGAAAGCTCAAATTTTTCATTGGCAACAAATGATTTTCCTTAAAGGGGCAGGCTCACTTACTTCACTTGAGAAAATGTCTAACAAAATTCTCCAGGTCCACACATGAATACACTTTTGTCTGTCATTCTTTTTTTGGGGTTTGGGGGGCAGGGGGCGATACCAGGGATTGAACTCAAGGGCACTCAACCACTGAGCCACATCCTCAGCCCTATTTTATTTAAAGACCGGGTTTCACTGATTTGCTTATCGCATTGCCACTGCTGAGGCTGGCTTTGAACTCGGGATTCTTATGTCTCTGCTCAGGAGAGCTGCTGGGATTACAGGCATGTGTCACCACGATTGGCTCTGGCTGTCAGTCATTCTTTTTTTCTTTCTTTTTTTTTTTTTAGGAGGATACTAGAGATTGAACTCAGGGGCACTCAACCACTGAGCCTCATCCCTATTTTATTTTATTAAGGGAATTGCTTAGTGCTTGCTAAACTGCTGAAGCTAATTTTGAACTCCTGATCCTCCTGCCTCAGCCTCCCCAGCCACTGGGATTACAGGCGTGTGCCCCCATGCCCAGCTCTGTCAGTCATTCTTTAAAGCACAAACAATGTTCCATGAGGAAAAAGCAGTCAGTTTGGTTTCCAGTTCAAACAAATGTTAAGTCCTTTTCCTGGACACACTATTGTACTTGAGTCTGTAGCAGAAGAGTCTAAGCATTATTCCCACTTCATCATACAGAGTATTAAAAAGTCATGCATGGTGGTACCTGTCTATACTCCCAACAACTTGGGAATCTCAGGCAGAAAGATCACAAGTTCAGGGCCTGCCTCAGCAATTTAGCAGACCCTCAGTAACTTAGCAAGACCCTGTCTCAAAATAATAAATAAATAGAAAGTTCTGGTCTCCTGCCCAAATAAAAGAGTCAAGGGTGGAGATTTAATACCTAGTCACCTATACTGGCTCCTCTGGATAAGTGTATGACTGGCAGTCACAATTTGCTGCAAGGTGAAAACATGACTATGAAGAGGGGTGCCACGTGAAGTTAAGTGTCAACATGGGCCAAGGGCTAATAACTTCAAAGCATTATGAAAAGCATCCAAGGATCTATAAACAATTCTTTGAGAATAGGTGACATGCACTGTCTTGAATATTTCTAATAAGCCATTTTCTAGGCAAGGAAAATAAGGCCTTTAGAGGTTAAGGACTGGCACACAGAAGAAAGAGGTTTGACACTGGAGTCCTCTTCCGACCAAAATGTAAAAATCCTGAGCAACAGGCTTCCTACCAACTGAAATGCCATTTCAAATGGCATCCACAATTATTTGCAGAAACTATCACAAGGATCTTCTTCCTGGGGGCTTGTTAACTCACAGACCAGCAAGACTCCCTCAGAGCAATGTTGCTCCTGTGCCTGCTGGCTAGGCAAGCTGTGGACCTGTGGGCCCTGTGCACCTGGAGGCAGAGGGGCTCCATGGGGGAGGGTGCTACCAGGAAGTAGGATGTGTATGCTGCCTGCTGGGGGCATGAAGTCAAAGTCTCCTCCTGCCCAAAGCAGCTAAGCCAGCCCTGCTGGCCTTATCAGGGTCAACATATGCATGGAATGTGGGACTTTGGAAATAAACCTCTTTCCTTACCCTGCAAGGGAGCTGCCTGGGGCTCACACCTGGCTCAGGTTCACTCACCACAGTCAAAAGGCAACCCAAGCCCACTGTTTCATGGCCTGGTAGCACTGCAGAAAGCCAAGGCTTAATCCCTTCCCTCATCACTCAGAACCCCTGGGCCCCTCTATCAAGAGGGCCAGCCCTGCCTCTCACACCACCAGTCTCCCCTTACACCATCAGCAGCAGTGTATGTATACTTTTCAATGAAAGAATCCCAAGAAAGAAAGGTAATCAACTTTTAGTTCCCTGAAACACGCAGACTATCTCCACAGGTCTCTTGTAGAAGTGTTCAGCAAAGCAACATTTCCATGGAGCAGATTCCAATATGCCAGAAGGTAAGGAGCAGTGATAAAAGATAAAGATGGCCCAGAGAACCCCTTCTCTGCCTTGGTCCTTGGGGGTAAGGAGGGATCTGCAAGGGATCACCCTCCAGCTCTAGCAGGTATTCCCTAACCCACTCAAAATGAAAACCTTAGCTGTCCTCCAGTCCAAGCACTGCTCAGAGTTAAGCAGCTCTCACAATTCTGTTTAAGGTTTCCACATACTGCTTACTGTTAGAACTTCTCTACCCACTGTGTGACTCTAATTACTTAACTTCCCTGAATCCCTTGTATATTATAGATTAATAAAGGGCTGCAGATGATCAGGACAGGAACATTCTGGAGATTATAAATTCAGATGTAAAAAATACCAACCACAAGCCGGTGGCAGTGGCACACACCTGTAATCCCAACAACTTCAGAGGGTGAAGCCGGAGGATTGCAAGTTCAAGACCAGCCTCTGCAATCTAGTGAGATACTACCTTAAAAAGGGATGGACATGGTGGCACACACCTGTAATCCCAGCAGCTCAGGAGGCTGAGGCAGGAGGATCGAAAGTTTAAAGCCAGCTTCAGCAACAGCGAGGCACTAAGTAATTCAGTGAGACACTATCTCTAAACAAAATACAAAAAACGGCTAGGGATATGGTTTGGTGGTTGAGTGCCCAAATTCAATCCCCCCTCCAAAAAATAAAATAAAATAAAAAGAGCGGAACACGGTGTCACACACCTGTAATCCCAGCAACTCAGGAGGCTAAGACAAGAGAATCACAAATTCAAGGCCAGCCTCAGCAACTCAGTGAAACCCTGTCTCAAAATAAAACACAAAAAGGGCTGGGGATGTGGTTAAGCCAATGAGCACCCATGGGCTCAATCCCCAGTACCAAAAAATAATAAAATGGGAGGGATATAACTCAGGGGTAAAATGTCCTTGCGTTCAAACCCTCGAACCTCCAAAAACAAAAATAAAAACAAGCCAAACCTCCCATAATGTCCTATTCAAAATTATTACTCATCTTATAATGAAAGCATTATGTGCTTAAAAAAGTTAATAATAATAATAATAAATCACACACACACACACACACACACAGCAGGCTTGTTGGCACACACCTGTAATCCAGTGACTTGGGAGGCTAATGCAGAAGAATTCCAAGTTTGGGGCTATTCTCAGCAACTTTGGGAGACACTGTCTCAAAAAAAAGAAAAAGAAAAGGGGGGAGGTGGGGCACCAGGGATGTAGCTTAGTAAAGCTCCCCTGGGTTCAACCCCCAGTACCAAAAAAAAAAGAAAGAAAACCAAATGCTTACCATGGAGCTGGGGATATAGCTGAGCACAGGATAAGGCCTCAAAACAAGGGGCCACCCCTCTTCCACAACCTTTCTAGCACTGTCAGGAACTCTGCAGAAAACCATCTTTCATTTACAAAGTTCCCACAGCACCTGCCAGACAGAAACCCATAAGCTGCCTTCCACAAAAAAGAAAGGTCATAAGGTCCTGGGGAGAGGTGGAGTAAAGAGGAAAAAGGGCCAAGGCAGGAATTCACCCCCAGGAACACTCATTCCCAAGACAGAACTCTCCAGACTCACATACCAAATCTAACCCAAGATACACAGAGCAAAAGAGGAGTCATGAGGAAAGCCTGTGTTCCCACTACTACCTTGCTCCTTAGCCCTTATTCCTCTTCACTATCCCTACCCTGGCTGTCTTCGCCCTTCTAAATGAGGGCACTCCCTACCCAGGACACCAACCAAGACCACACCAGTCAGGGGAATTAGCAATAGTCACAGACAGCTGCCCCAGTGGAGAACCTATTCCTCTGTCCCAGCAAGGAAGTTTAGCTGAGGCCTGGGCCTAACCTGAAGCTGTCCCCCCCTTTCACTTTGCCTTCCCTGTCCCTTAATAGTTTCACATACCTTGCCCATGTAATGCAGTCTAGAAAAACAACCTCAAGGACCAATCCCTTTTTCCCAGGTACATCGAAGTCAAAAAAAAAAAAAAAAAAAGGCAGGGGGAGGCACAGAGGGGGAGCAGCAGTCCCAGGGATTTCCAGTTCAGTTACCCAGTCATGCCTTAGCTCCGGCCACAATGGGCTTGTCAGTGAGCCACAAGGTACCCAAATTTCATTATGTTAGGCCCTGCCAGGCTACACAGGGGTCAACAGGAGAACAAGAAGGCAACCAAGCAACTATGCAAGGCTTACTCTGGAAACCCAGAGTGTAGAGTCAGCAGGACACAGTCCTGAGGCCAAGGGAAGCAGGTAGCTCCCCACAGAACCCCCAAGAGAGGCCCCTCAGTGCAGGTGGCCTGGGTTCCTCCTGTAGCTCATCCCTCTATGCCTGATGTTCCCCTATAAGGGAATAAGACCAGTTTATTCTGTCCATTCATTCAATGGGTGACTGCTAGTCCCACTGGCCCTCAGTAAAATAGTTCTGAACATCCCAGGTTACAACAATGGCCTACACAGCCTCATCACTAGCTTGATTCTATTATCAACAAATATATATCACTTGCTAGAGCAGTGATTCTCAAACTTAGCCACACACCTAATTCACAGTAGGAAAATCAGGTGCCAGGACCCACCCAGAGACGTGCTGCGCTCCCAGGGAACCTGATTTATAGCTGGAAGTAAGAGCCAGGCCACTAGCACACAAGTCTCTGCCAATCAGCACAGGCAACAGCACTGCTAAAAGGACATGAGTCTATATTCATCACCCTAAAAAACCCCAATGTGTTCATACAGGCACAGGCCACTAAGGTCCCAGGCCCCACTCTCACTCCTCATTCACTTTGTGAGCAAGAATTCACCAAGAATTTATCATCTTCCAAGACAACAGAATAAGGGAGCTTCAAGGCCACAATATGAGATTAGGGTTAGGACATTCTCCCCCCTTAAACGGTCCACAAATGGGCTGATGAAGAAGTCAACAGGGTTCACTCCAGTGTGGGAATGGGAACAGCCCCTTTCCACATGCCAGAGGATGTACCCACCCACCCAGAGGCACTGCTAGGAATGAATCCTGAGGCCCAAAAATGAAATAAGACACCTCTGCATAGCAGCTACATCTATGCCACAGCCAACTGTCCTTCCATCTCCACAACAGGTAAACTCCCACCTAAGTATCCACCTCACCAAACTCTTTCCTAAATTATTCTGGGAATCCCCAGGGGAAAAATGGGGAGACTTGATGGGACAGTCTGCCTTTCTATACACCACATAATCCCTCCTCATCCACACCGACTATGTACTCAGAGGTGAATCACCCTCAAACAGGGAACAAGCACCTACTATGTGCTAACGTTCCACAAGGAACACCAGGGCCCTTTGGCTTAAAGGTACCTGGCAGACCCATCACTTCTCACCTTGGAGGAGGTCTTAGAGGTCAGAAAGACCTCCACTTCCCCTCCCTCTAACCACTGACATTATGAAGAAAAACATGGGAAGTTGGTGAGGAGGGGTTTCATCAAGCCTGGCAGCCTTCCCCAAAGGTCCCAGGGAGCTTCTTAAGTTTAATCTCCCCAGCTCATCCAGCCACACCCCTCCCAGGACACTCCCTTCTTATGGGACCTAGAACCAGCTCTTGGCCATCCTTTCCTGATCAGATTCACTGGGGTCGCCACCAGCTTTTCTTGCTTTGCCACTCCTGGCTAACACTAGGCTTAAGGCCCTCCTAACAGGCCTCCCCTAGACCAGGTCTCTAACCCTTAGGGCAAGGCCCTTCCTAGCAGGAAGCAAATTCTGGTGATATCAGCTGGACTCAAACTGGACAGGTTTGTTTGGAAGCCCCTAATGAGGAACCAGAACCTATTCTTGGGAGGGGACTGTTTTCCCTATTCTTTCTTAGCAGGATCCCAGCTCTCTCCCTACACATTTTATGAGCCCTCATAGGCTCTGAAGTGAAAGGCATTTACCCTCCAGTCCTAGAACAAGTTACTTAACCTCCCAGTATCACTTACTGTCATAAAAGGATTCATGCTGAATCAGGAGGATTACAGAAAAAACACAAGGGCCCCTATCACCTAGCCTAAAACCTACCAGTGGTAGGCAAGTCTGTGAGCACCAGGAGGCAGAGACCAGCACAATTTAGTCTAGCCATGGGGGCCAAACACCAAATTTGTGCTCAGAAAATGTGGCTGAATGAATAAAATGGTTGCAAAAGAGCCTCACAAGTGTCTAATAGACAGCAGGTACCCTTGGATTGGCTTCTTGACACATTTGCGGATCCACATTTTCAGGCTTTCCTGACCATGTCCCGGCCCATTCTTCATGCTGCCTTTTGAAAACCTAGAGCAATATTCCCTGATTAAAATTGCTCATCTCCAAGCCAACAGCAAACCAGCATGGCATCCAAGGCTCTGCTCTAGCCCACGACTAGCTCCTCCCACCATGCTTCCATGCCACACAGCCCTTATTACCTCATCTTATAATTGTCTGTCTGTCTGTCTTCCCCATGCTGAACTCTGGAGGACAGTAATACATGGATGCAATCTCAAATTGTTCCTATTTTAAATATAGGGCTGCTTAAGTATGGAGAATTAATCACTGTTCAAGGTTGCACTGAAAGTAAAGGTACCTAGAGTAAATGGCAGAGTAAGTCTGGCACTCCATACTTCTTGACAAAGTCCAGTTCCCCTCTCACTAGCCGTGCTCAGCCAGGCTCCAAGGAGCCAGAAGGGAAGGAACCTCATTACTTCCAGAAAGTGAGAGCTGATTCCCATACCAGCAGGAGGGGTCCAGGAGGAAGAGCTCCCATCCTCCTAGTGATTGGGTTCTGAGGGCAGTGGCTCTCAGCACCAGTGGGCAAGATCAGGTATGGGGTGGGGCTGATAGCTGCTCAAGGTCAACAGGCCAAGAAAAAAAGGCAGAGCACAGGTCCCCTGGGTAAACTGAACTTTATTCCTTTCTCACTCTTCTAACTCTCCAGAACTCCCAGCCAGCCCTTCTCCAGAGTCTAGCTGCTGATTAAAAGGCGCTCCCCCCATCCCCTCCCCCTTCCACCCCTCAGATCTAACCTCAACAGACAATAAGAACTCCCAGGAAGGCAGCAGACCCTGCAACTCAATAATGCAAAACCCTGTTGCTCCAAGTCCACAACAGCTGACTTCAAGTGGATCGGAGGCTGTGCTTATTAACAAAATGAGAAATCTGATCTACGGAAAGAAAACACTATGTAAGGATTAATCCAAGACTGAAGCTTATGGAGAAGGCTGGGCTGTTGGCCAAGGCTAGGGAGCGAGGACAGGATCATATCAACCTGTCCCCAGAGCAGGTACCACACAGCTTGACAGGGCGCATCACCTCTGCCCCACCTGCACCTCCTATTCTCCTTAAATCAATTGCAGCAATCATTTCAGTTTTGCTTTAATTAAAAGCCAGGCTCCCTCAGGCTGCTTCTTCCTCTATGCAGAGCCAGCAACCAGAGGGAAATTTTTCTTTTCAGGAATCGCTTGTAAAAACTCAGTGACTAATCTACAAGTCCCAACAACTGGCAGGAAGGCACTGCAGGGAGAAATTCTGGGCACGCAGCAGCACTCAGTCACACTGCCAGAGAAGCTGAGCAACAGGGACTCAAAAACATCCCAAAACTGGCCTATAGGAAACCAGAAACCATAGGAAAGCCAGTCAACCTGGAAGTTCTGACCTCCCCTGTGGCACTCAGGCAGGTGGAGATCCTCCTCCCAGCCTTCTTCTAAGTCTGCCTTGTGGAGCCCAGAGATTTTCAAAATAACCTCAACTACACAGGACAGAAGGTTCATTTACAAGCAGGGCTGCTTATTCTATGGAATCACCCTATACTAAAGGACTCAGTTCAGCACCCCAATATCAGCCTCCCACCTCCTCCCTCGTGTTAAGAGCCCACTAAACGAGCAATCTTACCACATAGCTTTGTCTCTAGAGGCCAGCCTGAGGCTGGCCCATCTGCTTTTTCAGACCACTTCAGCAACCCTGCTCCACTGAGCATACAGTCTTTCCTTGAGCCAGGACTACAAACAGGCCACATGGCCTGTGCTCCTAAAAAATGTCTTCTTGAGGCCCAGGGAGTCCAAACATTGGCAGATGGGAATGGAAGTGAAGAAGCAAAGCCAGGAGCCAGGGAGCAATAATGCTAGATCCAGAAAGGTCTTGGGTTTGGGTGACCCAACACCATCCCTCCATCTGTGGTCCCTGGTGGGTAGTTTCAAGTGCAGCCTAGAAGCTCCTGAGGCCCCTCCACTACTTGCCAGCTCTCCCCCTCTCCCAGGGGCAAGAGGCACAGCAATCCTCACATCAGTCAACAATCCACCACCACAGGATTCCTATGGGCAAGGCTCTGCACCTCCCCTCCCCCCATATATGTCAGAGGGGTGGCCTCCCTGGGTTACCCCTTCTGCTAGTGGGGGGTAAGGGGCTGGGAACATAGCTTTCCAGATGTGTTTGGCAATTCTTACTAGAAAAGACACTGGGGATAGAAGATAAAGGGTAGAAGACAAGGATAAATAACTTCACCACAGCTCAGCCAGTCAGGTTCAGCACTGGGCTCCAGTCCCCAGTCAGTTCCATGCTGTTCTGGGTGGGGCCGCTGGGAGCATTATCTGGCCTCATTCCCTCCTCTCCTTAAGTCACTGCCCCCCAGGGAGAGGCATTTTCTCCCAAACACACACACCCAGGCCTGTGTGAATATGAACCACCTTGGAAGATAAACACAGAGTGACAAGCTGAGGCCCCTTAGCCCCCTCCCTTAGCCAGCCGGTCCCCTCCCTTGCCAGCCGACCCCCTCCCCCAAGCCCATCTCTCTTCCTGCCAAGCGGCTGCCTACAGAAGAGGTCTGGGGGCAGGGCAGCAAGCCCACCAGCCGCAGAGCCTGGCCCTCTGGGAACAGCCCCTCCAGACCCGACCTTGCCCCGGTCCGGGCCGGTCTTACTGAGGGGAAGGGGACAAGAGAAAAAGGAGTGCAGACGGTACTGGACAGCAGTTCTGGAAATTGCAAAATCTTTTAGCTAAGGGCGGCCGTAAGGCAAAGGGCCGTTTGCATAATGGGAACCCGCGCGCCTGTCAGGCAACGTAGCTCGCCCGACGCTGTTCGGATTAGATTGCTAATGAAAAGGCACAAAGAATCGGCGCCCGCTCGCCCGTCGATCCCCGCTCCACAGACC